>NC_056727.1:684589188-684701688 GCF_019279795.1 Protopterus annectens | reverse complement strand
TAAATTATGTATTTATGGCAGAATATATGCTGTCTGCAAGTAAACATCTCATATTTTGTTTATATTCAAGTAGCTGGTTGTAAATTGTCTTTTTCTGAATGTTCTGCAAAGGGCAACAGTTAGCAACGAGATGATTGTTGTGGATAGAGTCTGACGATTGTTTTTAGAGTATGGAATTATAAGTACATATTTAAAGTAAGTAACATAAACGTGGTTGTGAGTAATAGGTTATAAATATGAATTAATGTACCTAACAGTAGTTTGCTGCCTCTCTGTAATACTACAGGAGGCATAAAATGGTACTCAAGGTTATAGTCAATTTTATGCAGTAGCTCTTTTATGTTATTCTTGGTCATTGATTTGAAGTAAAAGGGAAGAAGGGTGTATTTGTGGTACACCTAGCTAGACTGGGAGTATATTGGCAGACTCCTTTGTATCTGGTAGACGGATCATGTAATGTTTTATTGCATTTAGAAAGTCTTTGCAAGAATATTAAGTGAGCAGCCTATTTTAAGGAAAATGTGTGCTTGTGTTTTTATTGCTCTTCAAAATTATTAAGCTCCTCTACATATGCTTTTTGTTTGTTTGAATATAGTCAGTTTTAAAAATATACTTCTTGTCCTTGTGTCTTTCTTTAACTTGTGATACAATGCTTCCTTGCTATTATTGTCAGGACTGTGTTTCCATTCAGGCCATGTATTATTCTATTTCTTTATTTTTTTGTTTTGATTAATTGATAATTCAAGATACTTATATTTGTTTATCAGGGTAGTGCACTGATCTTAATGTATCATTTCCAGCACAGACCAGGTGAATAGCATCTCATAAGAAATGAGCAAAACATATTTACAAATATAAGGAAATGCTAAAAATATGCTATAACATTTAATTCAAGAAGCAGTTTGCAATGAACATGGATGGAAAAAAATTAAATAATGCTTAGCAGGGACTTTTGAATCAGATGTAGAAATAATGACTGAGATGATTTATGCTACAGGGATAGCAGTATAGCGTTACACAGAAAGATATGAAGACATTAGCAGAGGAAAGTGAGAATAGTTGCAGGAAAGGATATCATAGGGAGAAGGCAGAGAAATGATAAGAATGGCATGCAGCAGGGAATAGGAGTAGAAAGAGAAGAACGTGTGAGAGGTGCAAAGAAAAGAGGGGGCTAGGATGAACGAGAGGCAGAAAGCAAGGGAATGACAGGATGCGATAAGGAGGGATGAAATAGGGTTGAAAGGCTGTAATAGCTGCAGGGTCCATGTAACATGACCTGTATCAGAGCAGCTGCACTTTGTTTGGGTGAAGAGGTGTTCCATAATCTGTTGCCTGAAGTCTGAGTACTTTTCGACATCTGTGACTAAGACAGGAATGGAGTCCTGGAGTTAAGGTGCTAGGATGGAAAATGCATGGTCAGAGCAATGAAGTTTAGATTTTAGAGTTAGTATGGTGGATTGAGAGTGAGAGACACCCCTGAAATTATATGTGGGGGTTTGGTGAAAAGGTTATGAGTGAGAGGGGATGGTGGTTCAGGTGAAAGGGCTATGTGAATTAGTGATCCTAGTAGGAGGTTGGCTCTCAAATGTACTAGGAGCCATTTAGCTTTGGTGAGAGTTAGGTAGCGTTCATTACTGAGGGAGTTAGTAATGAATCAGCAGAGTTTATTGGAGATGGTTTGCAAGGTGGTGTAATTTTTCTTTGAGGCTGCATCTATTATGAGTAGTCCATCTTCAAGTTGAGATAAGAGTATTCCTTTGTCTTGTTTAGGCTGTCTTCGAAAGAAGAGCTGATAGTTTATTTGTCACGTTCAGTAGTGCATTGATCTTTTTGCATATGTTTTAATTGTGTAGTTGAAAGTTAATAGACTGGTCTAGCCAATTGTCAAGGTGTTTGAAGGATGTGGTAGTTTCTATAGTGGTATTGTTAACATCTTTAATATTAAAGAAGCTAGGTGCTTTGGTTATGTTTTAGTTGGTTCCAATTCCAAATAACATTGCTCTTGTTTTTGAGGGATTGAGTTTAAGTTTCAGGCCTATTTTCTCTTTCTGTCTCTCTCTCTCCATCCTGTTTTTATAACCTGAATCCTGTTATTCCCATATCAAAGCTCCTTTGCAGAGTTATATTTGTTTCAGATATAATTAATGGATTGATGTTTCCTTCTTCATATAAGCATAATGTTAACTCAACCTTCCCATTGGAGTTAGGCAGCACTGTGCTTCACATGTGTATAGCATTCCTTTTCCCTTATGCATTATCTTCTCTCTTTGCCATACCTAGCCTGTTCTATTTTTACTTGATATGATATTCTTCTCACCCTTCCATATTTCACTTTATACCCACTCTAGCCTTAATATACTCTTCCAGCCTTGTTTTCCTGTTTCACTCACTTACAATCAGTCCCAGGCAGAGAAGTCCATCTCGTCCCAACTTTTCCACCACTTGCTTACTCCTTCCTTTCCTGTTCCATACGCTATATTCTGAGACAATCATTACACTATTTTGTATATTCCATCCTAATCCTGCATGTTTAATTGATATCTGGTCCCCACAGCACTATACAAGGCTCTCTACCACCTTACTCTTTCATTCTTAACTGCATTAAGTAATTCAGTCCAACATAAGTCCTGGTACAGCCTACACCGATACTATCCTTTTACTGCTTTGCACCCTTATCTTATCCTCCAGGTAGTTGATACTCCCAGGATTAGGACTTAACATGTTCCTGCCTTCCTTAACGTCTCCTCCTCCATCTTTTCTCTCTCACTGAATGTACATCTTCCTTTCCCTTCTTTCTTGGCTTTATATCACTTTGAACCACTATGGGAGCATTGACAATGTTTATATAACATAACAATTAACATTTAAAAAAATCTAGGTTCCCAAGATATTCATTAATTATATTGTTTCCAGTTAATTGTCATATATTATAGAACTTAGTCTCTTACTCTAGCCATATCTGCCATCATACAAATAGCTATAAAAGTAATATGCTTACTCTAATCACTAGCTTCAACTCTTCATCTATCTTTATATATATATATATATATATATATATATATGGATTCACTTTATAACCTCGAAATACTGAAATATCGAATCTCAGTATCTTGAGACTATAAAACCGAATCCACAAAACACCGACACAAAAAAATCCGCGAAATTCACAACACCGAAAAAACCGCACACACTATACCACACATACAGCACAACACCCACATCACAACATAAACAAACAAAACTACACACATACACAACTCATACACACATAAGCAGGGGGGCAAGCCCCCCTGCACCCCACACCCCCCCTACTTATATATACTAACTCCGAGATCGCACAAACACAAAACAAAAGCCAACTCACACACGCACATTCTCTGGCCCCTCACACACACATCAAACACATCAGCACACTCACACACACTCTAACTCCCACTCAAAACCCTTAGAAAACACTTACCTGACATAACACCTACATCCACACATGGCACCGCGCACCATCAAAACACAATCCCGGACATTACGCAGCGTAAGGTCATAACCGGGAATTCGACATATATTCGAGTTCGCGATTATGACCTTTTGCTATTTTTAACATTCGGCTTTATAGTCTCGAGATACTGAAATTCGACATTTCAGTAATTCGAGGTTATAAAGTGTTTCCATGTATAAATATATATATATATATATATATATATATATATATATATATATATATATATATATATATCACCACACTGAATTTTGACAGCCTCCACTTAGTTAATAACAACCATCTTTAGAGCTATATGATTTAACTAGTACTATTTTTATAACTTGATTTAGAGTCTTAATGAATATGTATATCATAGATGTCATAGCTTCACATTGGAATATTTAGTTACAAATTCTGTCACTTGATGTAAGGGCAGAAAAATACAGCAGTAAATTAGTATAAACAACAAATCAAAAACCAAAATCTAAGACCTAATCCAAAACAAAAACTAAGTGTCTATGCCAGTCTAGTACAACTGAACTCCTAAGTCTGATCACTTCGCCTAACAGGCTAGTGGTCTCTTACCTTCCTAGTAGCGTTCACTTAAATCGATAGGTTCATAAGTGAATACTAGACTAACTGCCTTGAAGGGCCATTTTAAGCCTAGCCAATAAATCAAGGTTGGAAATGAACTCTGTACCTTGTGTCTATGAGGGGAAGACCTTAATCACTATGCCAAACCTACCACCAACAGTTTGAGTCTGTAGGCCTGAAATTCACATACCTGTATTTGGCAATCTGGTCCTATACCACTCCACTGCACCGGCACAGCTACTCTAAATCTATTTGAGACAATATTGCCTTGTGTCTCATACAGCACCTCCTCCCTTATCGAGTTATGTGGCCCTTCGAAGTATTGTCTTGTACTGGAATCTCCACATATCAGCTAACTTGCATTCCTGATTAAAAATTTCCTCCATGGTTATGCAACAGTGTTCTGTCTTTGGGAAAATTGGATGCTTTCCAGTTACAGCCAGGTGATCACCTTTGTATCTTCTATTAATGTTACAAAAAGTCAAAGCCTGAGTCTCCAAACTGCCCCTTTTAGCACACGTCAATCCACATGTCTGCTCAAGAGTGGACCAAAAGTTTACAGTCTTTAAACTCAGAACATAAAACCTTGCTCCCATGTCCCTACAATATGCCTTCCCCACCTCCAACAATCTGCATTAGTAAAGGGAAACATGCAAGCTAGATGAGCCCAGCTCTGCAGGATTCAATGTAGGTATTTCTACACACAAAGCAGTGTCTGCATGTCAATTATTCTTCTGATTGTTTATGATTCATACATAGGTGAGAAGTATTATTTTAACAATTCAGTCTGTAGAACATACTGTGTGTTCACTGTTAACACTTTAAGTATGGAATGAGTCTTTGCATTCTGCAGTTAAAGTCTGTACCAGAGAAAGGCACAATGCAGTATATAGTTTAAATGTCACTTAATCCCCAGGGTGTCATTTACCTGCAAAACTTAAAGTGCCTAATAGGCCTTTGAATGGAACAATTGCAGTCCTCTGAATTGTAGAAAATATCTTCAGCTCTTAATAATATTTTTTTTATTCTTTATACATTTCAATTAATTGAGGTTGCTAAAACAGCACTTAGAATGTTAGAATGTAGATTACTAGAAAAAATGCACATTCAGTACTTAATAAGTGGGATCTCTAATTTTATAGCATCCTAGCTAACTCTGACGTACTTTGAGCTGCATAAAACCATACTTTTCACAAGTTATTTTTTACAGCTGACTGCAATATCATTATATTGTGTGCCTTTAAAGGGACACTGACAGTATATCACAACCAATAATATTAAGAATGCTGCAGGGTTTTACAATCTGAAATGCACTACACTCACAGAGAGAAAACAAGAACAGCAATATATACTCAATGCCAGTATATTTTAGAGATTAAACGGTTTGGTAGAGAACATTTGCATATAGATATTCCAGACTGCAGCACACACACACACACACACACACACACACACACACACACACACACACACACACACACACACACACACACACACACACACACACACACACACACATCAGATATTCAGCAATAGGCCCACTCATAATAGGACATTTTTAAACCCTCAGATATCTGCTGTTTTACCTAGTGCTGCTTCCCATTGCATTCCTATGACTTTACTATATAAAAACTTATGCAAGGCAACGCACTTTTTTTCTCAAATAATTTTTTTATTTATTTTTTTCACAAGAAAGAAAAAGAAGAAAAAAGAAATTAACAAATAATTTGCTTGTAAATTACCTAATAAGTTAACATGGTAACAAACTATATACACTATTTACATTGGCCTGAGTCTTGATTAATAAATAAATCAATCTGATTCAGATGTGAATGATAGTTAGACAAAAGTTCCCCTTTTTTTCCTTTTTTTTAGGAAGAGACCGAGTTCATTCTTAAAGTCTCGATGAGAGATAATATCTTCTTCCACGGATTATTACTCCATGTCTTAGGAGTAATTTTCATTTCTTTAACTCTGACTTCCATCAATGCTGTAGCATTCAAATTTCTTAAGAATTCTTCAAAAGTTGGTTCGGAGTTGGATTTCCACTTTCTAGAAATGCATTTTCTAGCTACTGCTAGTACAGTCCATAATAAATATGAATTTTTTTTATTCATTTCTGTTTTTTCATTGATGTTCAGCTGTTAATATCTTCCCAGTATTTTTAAGTTTAGAACAGTCATAAAATATGTGTATCCAGCGGCAATACACACTTTTGACTACATATAAGTGCCCTGTGGGATCATGTGCTTTTTATAAAGTCCAATAAGTTGCACTCCCGTACACTGCGGGGGGAGGGGGGTTCCTGTCAACTTCCTCCTTGAGAACTGGACAATAAGCTTGTGACGTCCCTGCTCTGGGCCTGTCATCAAGAAGTAAGAGGTTTCAATCCTCACCATGGACACTGGTGAGGGATGTTCACTTGAAACAAAGATAGATACACGCAATATTTCCAGACATAGCTCTCTGCACCAAGCACAATTTCCATTAAGAGCACACAGGGAACACACTCCTGTCCTGGGGCTGGGTTTCTCTCTCTCTCTCTCACTCACCAGACCCCAAATAAGACCACACACTGACCACAGCTGTAGAGTTGAGTCCTCAGCCAAGTGTTCCAAGCCAAGTCCTCCACCCCCCCTTAGAAACCAGTGCTCTGTGTCCCTGCTCCAAGTAGCTGACGCACACACACACACACACACACACACACACACACACACACACACACACACACCTGGGAAAGGCTGGCACAGATTTACCAGCTATGCCCCTCTGCCCAGACTATATGTAGGTACTGCCACCAGAACACTCCAAAGCCAGATACTCTAAGGCTCTTACAAGGTTACCCAATTATACTGAGTAAAATTAATACTAATATGAATGTTAGTGTTTGACCAATGCAGCAAGGCTTTCAAGAGTGGCCACAATGTCACCAAATAAATCTAAGTCCCCTCAAAGATTAAATATTCTCTAAATGACCAGCCGCAATGAAAAGTTTAACTATATTTAATTATAAATAATAAAAAGAACATGAACATGAAGAATTTCGGTTTAAAATAAACATCAGAGTTTAACACACAGGAAATATTGAAAATAACACTGATGGAAAGATTCACACAGATACAGAAAAACAATACTTAAGTAATCTCACTACATTTTCCTCACTAATCTAAAGAATTACGGTGTTCTACTTACTTAATAAAGCAAGGCAAGATAAAGTGGGTGACTGATCTTATCAGTTCCAAAACAGAGTGCTCTGAGATTCTCTAGTATTAAACCATAATTGCAGTGCTGGCTTACAGAATGTCATCACACACATCTAGTCATCTGACTTCCGGTTGCTGCATTACCCCCTTTAATATCAACTGAACCAGAATCTAACACATGTGTCATAATACACACACACAAACACACACACACACACACACACACACACACACACACACACACACACACACACACACACACACACACACACACACACACACATATACACACAGATTTGCTTAGATGTCTTATTGCATCTGGAAGCTATAAAAAACATTTCAAAACTTCCACCCTCCAGGGTAGGATTTAATTCATCCCTAAGGATGATACAGAAGGATTCCTAGTCCTGGTTTTCAAAGACATTTTGTCTCTGGCTGCAATCAGAACTGTAAGATGCAATCTTTATGGCCTAAACAAGGTAATTTAATTTCAAACTATTTTTTCAAAGTCAGCTGGACTGAGATTAACCTCTTCTCTTCCAGTATCCTCTGTTACAATATATTCATTTCAACAGGTACAGTGCAGTCTGACATACAAGTTTATTTTTTTTTCTGTCTAGCAAGACCCACTGTTGATACATTTTTAACACAAGCAACTTTACAAATACATACATTTCAACACAAGCACCTGTAGAAATCAGTTTGATATCCAAATGACATACAATTATTTACAAAACTCCAGCTAGCTACGCTGATATATGTTACACATCCACTGCCCTATCCCTCCTGGCATAGGTGGCAATACCTCACATCATTACAAAGCTATTGGCTGCTCATCTTTCCTTAACTGTCCTTCTTGATTATGGGATTCGTTAATCAATTTTTGGGATGGAAGTGACACAGGTAGATGTTCTCCATCTGTTGGGATGATTGACTCAAAGTAGGTTAGGACTGAAAAGGGGTTCAATAGGATCAGACCCATTCACTCAGCTACAAATGAAATAAATAGATAATGCATTCAGCTCTTATTCTGTCAAAGTTAACTAACTGCTTTACTTCTTACTTTTTTATTTAACCAGATATGTCATTATTTATTCAGGAATTCAGGAAACAGCTGTAAACAAAACTCTATAACATAACAATATGAAATCTAATAAAACATATTTTCAAATATTTTTCTTATCTTGAATTTCTTAATTTTTTAACTTTCAGTTTTTCTCAGTGGTGCTCAACTTGACACTTTACAATAATGCTTAACTATATTGTATTACATGCGCGCATACACACACACACACACACACACACACACACACACACACACACACACACACAAATACACGCATACACACTTTATCTACAATCTATCAAAATTTATGTTTACTGCATTTCCTTTAAACAGAGGAAAGGCATTTCAGGTATATACCTCAACTAGTCTAAAACTATTTTCAACATTGACTGAATAATGATCCCTCAAACTCAAAAAAAACTTATTCTATAGCATTGATTAATCGTGACTTTAAGATTATTGTTTTCATTTTTGCAAACAGATTAAAACAGGATTGACCATCTCTTTATCACTCTTTTTTTAAGTGACAGATAAATCTCAGATCAGAAGACCTCATTAAAGTGTTATTAATGAATGACATACAACAGGAACTATTTCTGCACTGGCAATAGATGCTAAGGCCTTTGATCATATCAATTTCAAATTCCTGTTCAGTGTGTTACAAAAACTACATTTTTCTGGATCATTTGTCAACTTGATATGCAATCTCTATCTTAATCTTTCAACTTTCATCTTTTTAAATGGTGTCTTTTCACAGGTGATTCCAGTCAAAAATGGTATTAGGCAAGACTGCCTTCTTTCTCCATTTGTCTCATCTAAAAATTGGACTCTTACATCTTCATCTTTTTATAATATATTCTATTTATTATCCTCTCATTAATCATATAAATCTTCAGTTTATTGACTTTACTAATAGCATTAACATCTACTTTCAATACCCCCAGAATGATATTCCAAAAATTGCATTGATTATTAATGCTTTTCTGCTTATTGGAATTATTATGTTAATATTAACAATGCAACAATTCTATTTCCTCTGTTAACTGCTGCATAATTATTTTTCTCAAAATAATCTTAAACAAAATCCTAATAATACTTTTAAAACTTGGTTATTAATTCTAAAACATTTCTTTATGTGGTTAAAATAATTGAATGGATGTGATTCTTCCCACATATATATTTTTTTGGCTTATAACTTGTTCATGTCACCTATTACATAACTAACTAAATAAAAAAACTGCCTTACTAACTAACTAACTAACTAACTAACTAACTAACTAACTAACTAACTAACTAATGGCCTGGATGCAATAAAGCCTACATGGTGCTCTAAGCCTGTGTGTCATAGCCCGCTGTTTTGTATTCAGTAAGTGGCTCTATACAGTGTGTAGAGCTGCACAAGCACGGTAAACATTGTGGCATGGTAATTACAGCATAAGCAACTGAATGGCTTGTGAATTAACCAATCCAAGCTGGAGGAGCTGTTTAACAAGCTATAAAGCAATTGTGTACACTCAGTGCAGCTTTTGGCCTCGAAATCCAAAACCTACTGGAATACAGCCACAAAAACTACTCTACATGGAAACAATATTAGGAGTTACTATTGCTCTTATACATGTATATGTGCAATAGGCTCAAGTCTATGTGCTGTTGCTACTGCTGCTAATAAACCTCAGCCAAGAAGGAGAAGGGTGTTTAGACCCAGTTTAAGTTTTCATGGTCTGCATGAAGTGGAGCTTGTAGAGTGCTACAGGGTGGAAAGAGACACACTACAGGAACTCTACAACCTCTGTTGTCCTTATCTGTGGGCAAGAACAAACTGTGGGGAACCAATACCTGTGGAGACTAAGGTATGTGTGGCACTTAGAATATTAGATACAGGAAAAAAGGAGATATGCTTGGGGTTCCACAGACATCAGAATCCAGGATCCAACATCAATTTCTGAATGCTATGTTACAACATCCCAAAGGCTACATATATCTTCCCATACACCTGAGTACAGAGCTACAACTATGCAGGATTTCTACCCTGCAGCACACTTCCCTGAAGTCTTGAGTGCCATACACTGCATGCACTTTGAAATCAAAGGATCACCCAGGGAACAGGGAAGGGTGTACATAAACAAAAAGGGTTTCCACTCCATTAACTGCCAGGTCATGTGTAATGCTAAGGGAATCATTCTGAATGTGTGTCCTGGCAACCCAGGCAGTTACCACAACTCCCATATCTAGCACATCTGTATCAGAGGTTTTCAAGGGAGATATCCCACAAAGCGAGCGATTTACTGAATAACACAATGGAAAGAGTAGAGTCTGTGATGGAACAACTGCTGGGAGGAGGGCAGCATCCACATGCAATCGAACTGTGGACGATGCCCATCAGAAATGCATATCCACCCACCAAAGAATGCTATAATATGACACATGCTCAAACAAGAAATATCATAGACCATGTGTTTGGACTGTTGAAGTAATGGTTCCAGTGCCTAGATACATCAGGTGTAGCCCTGCAGTACAATCCCCATACTTCTGCTGAACGTTTCACTGTCTGTACCGTCATTCACAATATTATTCTGAGAAAACAGCATCAGCAGAAACAAGAAGGAGAAGGGACACACATCTCACCACCACTGGCAAGGGCACCAGTGCCAAACATAGGTGAGGAGTCAGAGGGGAATCACCAGCCACTGTGAATGTAGGTAGATGTAGGTGTGCACAATATGCCCTCCTCCCTGCCAAGAAGCAATGCATAGCACATATGCTCACCACCTAAAGGAGTAAAACTTTCATCCTCTGCAACTACATACAGTAAAACTGATGACAGGCAATGGTCACAACCTTTACTTACCCATGTAATGTCTGTGTACTGCTAGCATCACACAGAGTCAGCCACAAATTAAAAACACTTGTAAGAGCCAGATTATCAAGGTAAGTGTTGAATTTAGAATAGGAAAATAAATGGCAAAGAACATAAATGAATGTCATATCCTTACACACTGTTACTTGGCAATGTACCTAACTAGAGGATGGGTGAGTTTTACAGCAATGACATCAATATGTGACAGCAATGACTATGTCAATAGATGTGTTCTCTACCAACTAACAGGCCTCATGCATCAAAGATATACACATTACAAAACTTGTAAGAAAGCAGTAAAAAAAAAAAAAAAAAAAAAAAAAAAAAAACATATAAACTAAGCACTCAGTCAGCTATGCACCCTGGGCATCAGGTAAAAGGTTTATTTATCCCTGAATCATAGAAACATAGAAAATTAAGGATATGGTACAGTTATCACCATTTGTACATGGTGTTGTTGGGGGGGGGGGGCAGGAGGCCAAGGCTGGCACACAAGGTGGTGAGTATGTGTGAGTAAGAAGGATGGTCAGGCAACAATTTTGATAAAGTATCAAATGGCCACTGAGACAGAATGAGCTGTAAGTCTTAAGAATGACCCTTGTAACTCTTATGTGTGTGTATCTGTATGGGCACTCAAGATGAAACGTGTGCGTGAGTGTCTGCGAGAACACAGCCTGACTCTGTGCTAACTCTACATCCTCGAATGTCAGGTAGGTGTGAGCTGTGCTATATATATATTTATATATATCGTCCCATACATAACTCTCCACTTCTCACATATGGCTGTACAACATGATTGCGTTGTTGTCACCCAACTTTGTTTAGGTGACAGTCCATATTCATCCAATATTCTATGCATGTTCATTTTATACTGTTTAAGAAGTGGATAGCTACAGTTCTTTCCTAATTCCCCCTTGCACATTCCTCTATTGCTTTCCCTTTGTACTTCCTTCTGCTTGCCCCCCATTTCACCACTTTCCTATCTACCTCATTTTCACATCTTTAATCTGGTCATAAAATAAAATCACACAACACACACATGGCAGAAATGCCCCCTAATGAAGCCAGTCACTTTTTGTCCTCTGCGTTTGCACGGAGTTTAGCATTGTGCACCAAAGCTGAGCAATGGTGAATGGCTCTTCATGTCTCATGGCATGGTGCATTTACCTCTGCACAATGCTGCTTAAATTCTCTGTGCTAAAAGCACACACTGTTAAAGTAGAGTAAAGGTACTCAAATTACATATGTATTATAACATTAATTTATACTGATGAATGTATAACAATGCAAATCCATATGTGTACTGCTGACATATGATGTTTGTTTTATACAGTACTTTACTGCATTCCTTGCCTCTCACATTTGCAAAAATTATATTATCACATTTAATTATGCATTGTCATCTTAAAAACATATGTAGAACAATTAGATTGCACTGGATTCAAACCCTGTCACATTTGTGCACAAAATATGAACTTGCTGCTGTTACACCTGCTGCCACAGAAAAGCCAGGCAGGAGGTGATTTTATTACACTCATTATTGTCCACAGTACTGACTGACATGCCTCTCCACTTAACGTGTTTGTGGGGTGGATAGCAAACCAATAGAACTATTACTGTTTTCTCTATTAAGACAGAGACCCATATTTGCTTGACTTTTAATTACACAGAAATGGGGAAGGCAATCATAATAGTCCTTAATGTTATAAAAGTTATGACACAACATTTCTAATATAAACTACATTATGAACACCATAGTATCTGTCAGCTATTTCCACCATAGCCTATATGCATAAGTACTTCTCAAGTTTAAGTTGTATTCATTAAATGTGAATCTCACATGTGCAAACACTTTGCCGTCAACTGCTCAAATCAGTTGCTCAGTGATGCACTATGGAAAGAGCTGACTGGCATGAATTAGTATGTTTACTGCCCAGTTAGTCTTCATTCCATTATATTACATGTAAAAACACAACTAAAGGGAAAGCACTTGCTACTGTTTGATCACATATTTACTCAGACTCATGTGTGGCCTGCACCCATGCACTTTAAAATGGATTTATCAGTAGTAGTTTCTAAATATTAGACACACTACAAAAATAAACAGCACAACAACATTGTTACATCATCTAAAGCTTTATACTGTCAATATACATTCAGATTGTGTTATACATGTATTAATGTGGGCATTAATTCATCACAAATATGAACAGATGTACATACATAGTTGCCTCCATGCTGATCATAAAACATGTGTGGGCCTGTGTGCGACTGTAAGTGTGTAATGTACACAACATATTGTTAAACAGGTGCATATGTCTCAGTTCTGCAACCTACATTCCTAAAAGCTTGTTGCATCTAATTTGAGAAGCTGTCTTTTAAAGTATACCTCAACATTGGGAACCACAGCAGAAAATACAAACTCCACACTTAGCACAGCACTCTTATAACAGGATATGTTATCCTCATTATCATATAATGATGATGGCATCATCTATAAAGACCACTATGACAAGGCAAAAGCATACTTCTGTGATGGTCCAGTTATTAACTACTCTGTTCTGTGGATGGGAACAACATACTTATATGTGGGTTTACTTACCACAACAGCCACATTATAAGTGGGTCTCTATATATGAGTAAGTGTGTGTGCGTAGTCAGGAGGATATGAGTCTGTATCCTACTGTTGTCAATCCAGTCCCATGCAAGACAAATATTGTGACAATCATTACATGCCTACACAGCCATTTCATACTGGCCTCCCCACATCTTCTCCCAAACATGCAAGGATGATGTAATCTGCTATAAAATTGACCAGCAGCACTTTAGAAGTCAGACTTGTGATGTGGTACTTGTGTTAAGTACTGTGTTTTTTAGATGGTTAGGTAGGGACTCTAGTCTCACTGCAGTCAACTGGTGTGTGTTTGTGTTCAGTTAATTCACATTTCTAGAGACCATTTTAGAACAGCATGTGAGACACACCTACTACCATCGACTTCTCACCAGACAAATCATTACAGTTGTACAAGTGTGTTCATACAGAACATGTATAATAACTCACAAGCACATATTTTATGTCAATGCCCAAGATCAGTAGTGGTATTTTTCTGATATTGTTCATGATTGTGCATACTTTCTGTCTACTGTTGCCCATGAGTCTGTTGTTATGTGTCCCAATTTGTGGAGACCTATGCTGACATTACATTCATATTCAAGCAACTCATTTTGCACATATTCACAATATGCACACACCCCATATTGTATAAACTGCCCTTGCTAAATGTCCTCCCCAGTGATAATGTCAATGTGTTTAAATCACAGCCAATCATCTCCATTGCTATGTGACCTTGTGTGACAGTCAGATAATATACAATAACTGTGATGATATGAATATACCCACAGAGAGGAGGCATTAACAGCAGTACATACTGTATTGTGTACATATGTAATTACTATTCATGCTAACTGTCTTGTCTATGGGGTGTACATACACTGGCATGGCCTTATCTGGTGTATATTACCATGTTTCACTTGCTCTCTTCCCCTTTCTTTATTCTCCCCTGTGACATCCCACCACTGCCAACCAATATGTGACATGGATATCCCACCACTGGGCAAGTAATCAAGGAGCCTCAATCCTCACCACTGGGACCTGTGGGTGGATGTTCACTGGGAGGATAACAGGTACATACACAGTATTTCACGATGCAAGCCTCTGCATCAAGTGCAATTTCCCTTGATAGCACACAGGGAACACAGTCAGTCTGGGGCTGGATCCTCTCTCTATCTTCAGATACTCCAATAAATCCCCCACTGGCATAGCTATAGAGTTGAGTCCTTAGCCAGGGTTCCTAGCCAAGTCCTCCAACACTCTATCTGTCCAACCAGTGCTTTGTGTCCCTGCCCAAGTATCTGACACACACACACTCTTTGAGATTTGATTTGCACACACACACACACACACACACACACACACACACACACACACACACACACACACACACACACACACACACCTGGGAAAGGAAAGACTGGCAAAGGTTGACTAGCTATGCCCCCTTTTGCCCAGACTATAAGGTAGTTACCAAAACCCCTTGCCACCTACTTTAAGGCCCTTAACAAAGGGTGTCCAATTTTAATGTGTAATATTAATAGAAATGGCAGTGTGACCAAGAGCAAGGCTATTAGGAGTGACCTGCACAGTGTCACTAAATAAATATGCAAGTACTCTTAAACTTATATATCTCTTCACAGATCAGTCACAATGAAAGGTTTAAATATATTTAATAATAAATAGTAAAAGAACAAGACAATACTAAATATATACTCACAATGACATCAGAGTTCAAAACACAGGAAATATTTAAAATAATATTGCAGAACAGGCTCAGATAAATAAAGAAAAACAATAGCTAAACTAAGCATCACTATATTCCTGACTAAATCTAAGAGAAAGACTATTCCCTGATAACTTATGTAATGTAACAAGGCAGATGATGTGGTGAGTGATCCTTCTTGTTGTTGTCAGGCCCAAGACAGAATACAGAATGCTCAGTCTCACTAAGAGACTTCTCAAAATAATATCTAAAATATTACTGCTGGGATAGCTTGCAGAATGACACCACTTCTTGTCACCTGACTTCTAGTTCCCAGGCAAACCCCCACTGCTGGAAGCTGGCAGGACCTAGCACCTACCTGTAAAAATACACACACAAGGACTTTTGCTCAGATTTTTGTCAGGTGCTGGAAGTCATAAAACAATTTCATTTTTCCACACTTCCAGAGTAGAAATTACTTCACATCAAATACAATACAGAAAGCTTCCTAGTACAGACTTTGTGTCTCTGGTTGCCTTGAAACCTGTGAGATAGCATATTTATGGCCTAGCCTATAAAGTGATTTAATTTCAGATATTTTTCCAAAGGTTGCTGGACTGAGGTTAACTCTCCGGTTTCCTCTGTTAAAACATATACATTTAAACAGTTGCAATAGTGCATGTACATTTCTGTTCTCTGCAGTAAGCACACTGTGGATGCATTTCAAACTCAACACTTTATAACTACTTTTTCAATACACACGTCTGTACAGATCAGTTTGATATACACATGACATTTGTAAGACAAGCATCTTATATAGATCATTTTGATATTCAGAAATTACATATAATTATTTACAACATTCCAGCTAGCTGTGCTGTCAGTACCTCCTTTCATCACATTCCTCATTCATGTATGTGGCCCTTTTCAATACACACACTTCCCCAAATTATTGTATTAATAATGGCAGTCTATGTAACCTTGTTGATCACCAGCAAAATGTTTATTTTACTATGGGGAAAAACATGTTTGTACTATCCTTTGCACTGAGAACACTATTCTGTAATGTATCAGTACAGCAGTCATTGCCTTAAATTTATCCCTGGTACTTGTTGTGGATCTCCTTGCAATCTCACAGAACAAGTTTTCTCTTAGGTTACCTTGTCTGCATGTCTGAATGTGTTCATGTGCTTCACATGGTTTCTTGGCCAGCAACACTGTTGCTGGCCATGAAACCTTGCTTGTATTCATGAAAGTGTGATGGGTGGCATGCATATGCAATTAGCACTGCTGCTCACCACACACATGCATAAACTCCATGTCGGCCCCAGACAAAGCCTACACAGTTTATTGAATCCCCTGGAATGAGTCTGCACATAAAGAAATATCAGACAATGACCCTGATAAAAGACTTGATCTCATTGTAAGTGACCAGTTACATTGAGTGCAGGCTGACAGCATGTATTTTAGAATCTGGTCCCCATAGTAAGCCTGTTTATAGAGAGGCCTTACACTGAAGTAAGTCATGCTGAATATTTTGGAATCAGATCAGACTTCCACTGAGAGCAACTCTTTTAGAATGGAAGTTTTATAGAAAGATAGCTGCTTCTAGATCTTGAGGTTATCTGAAAATTGCTGTTTTTCATTGGTATTTTTTTTATTTCAAAATCCTTAAAACTTTATTGTTGTCTTTATCCTAACACTAATGGTAATGTCTAATCTACAATTTGCTGTAAAATCCAAAGGAAATATATATGCTAGTAATATGATGTATGGTGCTGCCAGCTCAGCTAGCTGGAATCTTGTAAATAACTCTATGTCATTTGTGAATATTGCTATGATTTATACAGAATTGTATGTTATGTACTGAGCTTCAAGAATGTAACCACAGTGTACCCTACTGGAAAAGAAAGGAAATGTATATAAACTACATACCTGTGCCAATGTATGTTTTAACAGTAGAAGCTGGAACATACAGAGTTAACTTGCAAGACTTCAAGAAAATAAGTTGGAATCAAAATGTTTTATGATTGTGTCATCTCTCATTTTCAATGCAGCAAGCAGACACAATGTCTAGAGCTAGAAGTTTTTCTATTGTCTTGAAAGTAATTTTAATTACTAGCTTTAAAATGTAAAGTATTTTTTTTTTGTTTCCTAGCAGCTGCACATCTGAGAGATATGTACTTCTCACACAGAAATCTGTTGGTATTTGTTTGTCTGGGAATTGAAGGCAGGTGACAAAGAGTGATGTCATCCAAGTTAACCCAGCAGTAATGTTTGTTAGTAATTTACGAACTCTCTCAGAGAAAGACTGTGCATTTTGTATCTTGTCTTGGACCTAGAAACATCTATTCAACACTTCTGTCTGCATGTTGCTCTGCAAGTAAGATTTAGGCATAATATTTCTTTTAGAGATAGCTAGGGATATAGTAAATATTAGTTTAGATGTTTTCTGTATTCATTTGAGACTGTTCTGCAATGTTGTTTTAAAATATTTCATGTGATTCTGAACTCTGTAGTTACTGTGCTCTTTGAGTATTACCTTATTTTATTATTTATTATTAAATATATTTAAACCTATCTTTGTGGCTGATATTTATGAGACATACTTAAGCTCTTAGAGTACTTGCATATGTGTTTGTTGGCACTGTACGGACCACTCCTAAATAGCCTTGGTCTTGGTCACACTTACCATTTGGATAATAATAACATTACACAGTAGGATTGGTCATATACTTTATAGTAGCTGATAAGAGCTGGCTGGTGGTAGTTAGAACTACCTTATAGACTGGCAGAAGGGGGCATAGCTAGTAAACCTGTGCCAGCCTTGCCCAGGAATGTCTGTGGGTTTGTATATAAATCAAATCTCAAAGCGTGTGTGTGTGTGTGTGTGTGTGTGTGTGTGTGTGTGTGTGTGTGTGTGTGTGTGTGTGTGTCAGCTACTTGGGCAGGGATACAAAGCACTGGTTGGACAGAGAGGGTGTTGGAGGTCTTAGCTTGGCCACAAGGCTGAGATCTTAACTCTATAGCTGTGCCAGTGGGGAGTCATATTGGGTATCTGGAGAAAGAGGGAGAAACCAGCCCCAGACTGACTGGGATCTCGGTGTGCTCTTAAGAGAAATTGTACTTTACTGTGTGTGTACTTGTCATTCTCCCAATGTGCATGTCCCTCAATGGAGTTAATGGTGAGTATTGAGGCTCCCTGATTACTGGTCCAGTGCAGGGGCATCACATGGTGTAACCATCTGTCTTTATCTTTCATGTGTGAAACCTAATTAAGCAATTTCAATGAAATACTGCAAAACTAGTATTGTGATGGCTTATGCTTATGTGTATTGTCTTTGTGCGCGTGTGTGTGTGTGTGTGTGTGTGTGTGTGTGTGTGTGTGTGTGTGTGTGTGTGTGTGTGTGTGTGTGTGTGTGTGTGTGTGTGCTGCGTGTGTGGGGTTATACTGAATTAAAGACTACAAATTTAGCCATAAAGAGCAGTATCACTATGCATATATGTAACAATTCTGGATAGTTGTAAAAAATAGCAAATCATTATCTTGAAAAAAGTAAAACATAACATGTATTGCAAAACATTCAGATTCTCAGAGATTCCCCCCATACTCTAGGTTGTTAAAATGGGTTTTGACACAGGTTTAGTAGTGGCTTCTCCCCCAAACCCATCTAATCTAAAACTGGCCCTGCTTAGAAGTGTGCACGAAGGTCACTTGCTTTTTATAGGGTGATGGAGACAACGTGTTCATTATTTTCATTTTTTCATATACTCAGTTCTCTGAGGTATACCAGCATCATACTGTGTGTGGGGGCTGTGGACAGTGTGATCATTATTTCCTTCATACTGTGTGTAGGGGCTGTGGACAGTGTGATCATTATTTCCTTCATACTGTGTGTAGGGGCTGTGGACAGTGTGATCATTATTTCCTTCATACTGTGTGTAGGGGCTGTGGACAGTGTGATCATTATTTCCTTCATACTGTGTGTAGGGGCTGTGGACAGTGTGATCATTATTTCCTTCATACTGTGTGTAGGGGCTGTGGACAGTGTGATTATTATTTCCTTCATACTGTGTGTAGGGGCTGTGGACAGTGTGATTATTATTTCCTTCATACTGTGTGTAGGGGCTGTGGACAGTGTGATTATTATTTCCTTTTCTTCTCTAACCAAACCACAGAGGTGTGTAAAGAAGGTCACTGTTGTTTATTTTGGGGCAATGTACTGTTTAGGTTCAAGCAGATACTAAAATCAGCACTTATTGCCCCTGTCTAAGAGGGACACAGGGGGACCCCCAGGGTGAATTTCTGGTTACCCGTCTGATTGTCCAAATTATGCTTAAATTGGGCCAAAAAGGGGCTTTGTTTAACATGAATAGGAAACTTGTTCCAAAAGTGTGGCAATCTCTGTGAGACAAATCTGTTTCTCCAGCAAGTTTTGTTGATATGACATACTAGGTTAAGGTCTTTGAGTGACTGACTAGACTGCCATCTGACTTGTGAATGTACATCATTTCCATTAAAGCTGGGTTAGAGATTGCTTTATATGCAGGTACAGGTCAACTCTGAGCAGTCTGTATGACACAGAATAAAGTGACAGTGATTTCAGTCTGTCTGCAAAAGACAGATCTTGAAGATCCTGAATTTTTTTTAAGGAGCCCTTGTGGTCTCTCCAATTGCTGCAAGTGTTTGGAAAGGAGCATACCAAAGGGAGTGTTGTACTCTATTTTCGGCCTGATGAGGGAAGAGTACAGGGGGTTTATAACCTCTTTTTTCTGGAGGCAATGCCATTACTTATGACATGAGGAATATAAAATGCCCTTCTTACCAATGTGGAGATGGTGATTGAAGTTAAGGTTGCTGTCAACCTATGTGCCCAGGTTATAGTGCACTAGTGTTGGGCTGCTAAGCAAGGCCACAATGACTGACATTGGGTTTGAAACTGAAAGCTGCCAAATGCAACTAATTTATTCAGTTAACCCTTTATCCCCATCTAGTCCCCTGCATACCATCTGCAAAGAGAGAACAAGCTGAAAACAAGGTTATTGTCACAACTACATGCAATTACAAAGAAATACTGATTTAATATAGGTACATTTCATTTAAATGACTGTACCAAATGAGATTTGTTCTCCTCTACTCGACACTCATTAAACCCATTATAGAGTACAACACCCCTTTGGAATGTACCTCACAATACAGCTGCTGCAGGTGGAAAGGCCACAGAAGTACCTCACAAAGAGGATTACTGGCCTCAAACAAATGCCCTACACTGACCGCCTCAAAAAACTCCAGCTTTACTCCATAGCATATCACCTACTCCGAGGTGATCTCTGCCTAACATATAAAGCTATGTCAAACCCAGAGCTGTTGGACATGCTACACCTAAAGAAATCCCAATTCCTCCGAGCTACATGCTCTAGGGACCTAAACCTTGTCACTGCAATAAACAGGACATACTGGAGGGATAGATTTCTGTCCCAGAGACTTCCCATACTCTGGAACAGGCTACCCATCTATGTCAAACAAAGTTCTGCATTAGTACTCTTCAAGAAAAATCTTGATGAGTGGATGGGAAATAGGAAATACACCCCAGGATCACTTCTGTGTCTCTGCTGGACAGTGGCACAGGAAAATAACTTTCTTGGGTGGTGTAAGCCAGGGAACCTTGTTGGCTAGACTTACGTAGGCCCTTGGGCTGATAGCCTAGTACCTACCTATGAACCTATGAACCTATGAAACCATGTTTTTAATTTTCATGTCATATTTAAGTTAATGCCCCATATAAGGAGTCCTTAATCCTCATTCTCCACACTATTTTACTGACATTTAGTTATATTTGCTGACAGTCTGAAAACTGCATATCCACTTAGGGCTGCTTTTCATGGATAACCACTAAGAAAATATAAAGCCTGAACTGTGAATTCTGCAGTATGAAAAACAAACTTGCATTGATAATGCAGGCTCAGTGAAGGATATTTTGGGGTAAAAGAAATTAAACCATAATACAAAGCACTTACATTGATTCTGATGCATTAATATATAACACTGAATATTAAGTTACTATGAAAGAAAAATATATTTTGGAGTTTCAGGGTGGAATTTCCCCTTTGAAGGACAGTAATGTCAGCACAGGTTTACCTAGAATTTCAAAGTAATCTGGTGTTGTCCTTTTCAGTTCCACATCACTTATCATGGGCTGCATGCTGAGGACAGGATATGTGGCATCAATCAGAATGTCTTTGCAATAGGAACATAGGAACAATACAAGGCAAATGATCACAGGGACCATAAGATGCCTTGCCATTTATACATTTAAGTAGACACACTTAAACATTTTTTCCACCCTTAATGAGTATTTAATGGTGCTCACCTCTCAAATCAAGCAGTACATGATTACCCTGGTGAGAATTTACATCTGCCAAATTAAAGATCATGGCTAGCCTTAAAGGCAACCCGAGTAGTACTTTGCTGAACCCTTAGTGGTAACTTATTACCCTGGCTGGGAATATGTTGAGTTGGGAACTTACACAGTACCTCTAACAAGTCTTGTTTATTTGTTGGTGTCAATTTAGGTTTCTAGTATGGATGTTTGTAAACCCACTGATTTTCCAAAGAAATAGCAAGTCAAATAGAATTGAATCTTTCAGGGATCATAAGGTGAGACATGAGTCACCTCACAGAAACTGGTAGGCTACTACATATAGGGAGACTTCTACTAATCTGTTGGCATAGTTGAAGGATTTAATGCCTTTAATTTTTGCCTAAAAGCCATTGGGGCCTTTGCAGAACTATTAGAAATTTTGGGAGCCATATATATTCAAGATTTTATGTTTAAATGCATATGATTTCTTGTTGTATATTTAAATGGATGCACAGATATATAGATATGTTTGTATCAATACTAAGAGTTTCCACCACCACTGAACTTGCATTTTGCCTTCTGTTATAATAAAACCCACTTTCAGTATAGAAAAGATATATTTTCTACTTTATTTAGATACCACAAAAACACAAACACACACACACACACACACACATATATATATATATATATATATAAATATAGATAGATATAGATATATAGATATGTATGTATCAATGTACTCTACATATCTATATCTATAGATATCTGTCTATATATAAATATATATGTATTTGTATGTATGTTTGTATTTTTATGCTATCTAAATAAAGTAGAAGAGACATCTTTTCTATAATGAAATAGGGTTTTATTAAAACAGAAGGCAAAATGAAAGTTCAGTGGTGTAACTCTTTGTCAGGAATGAAAGGAAATAACATACAAACACTTCAGTCTTGTTACCTATTTAGGTTTAGTACCAAAAATAAATTCAGGCAGCGTAAAATTGACTGGATTCTCGAGTTGAATATCTCCCGATTTCTTTTATTCTCCTTCAGGCTGTCTTTTTCTTTTAAGCATGAATCTCCCTCTGCAGAGATAGGTCTACTTTTTTTTGATTTTCCATAAACATAGCCTTCCCTTTAAGCTCACAAGGCAATTGCTTTCTATAGCACAGTTTAAAGGAGCTTCTCTAAGTAATATTAAGACATACCTGTCTGTTTCTTGAAAAATGCAACCGTTTATATACAGCATTATTCCCAAAAGGCGTAATTTTTACCACATCATTTTGCAACATTATGTACCAAATTATTTACATGACATTAATTTTGACAATTTTGATTGTAACTCACAAACCATTACTGCCAGTCAGTAAGGCCAAACATTGGAGTTTCATATCTCTTATTGTTCAAAAACCATATTCTGATGCAAGACCCTTTCCATTAAGTTAGTGCAGAGGGCTAAAGCTCCGACTTGATAATGAGTTGCTTTCTATGCGAAGGGTACATGGCTCAAATTCTTTATACATCATTGTTAAATCCATTGTCCTATTAACTTTGTAAGTGAATTGGTGTAATATTTAAACAGTGTTATTGGTGTTTAGTGTTTCCTCCATAGTTCTTACTATCCAAAACATCTTTGTGGTTGAAAAACTGTTGCTCTATTAGCTTTGTAAGTATTTTAGGGTAATACAAATGACTGCCCCTGGTGTTTCTCCTCCCATACATCTTATGTCTTTCATGTTGCAAAACCTTTTGTTTTATTAACTTTTTAAATGCTAAGATTTATATTAATGAATTTCCCTAGTGCCTAAGTTCCCCCACATATGAATGTCATGCTATCACACCTTGTTCTATTAACTTTTACAGTGACTAAGGGTCACATTTAAAATTTCCTGATGTATGCTGCACCCCATACATCTTTTGTGTTGAAAAAACTCACATTGCTTTATTAATTTTTTAATTGACTTAGGGTATTATTTTAAAAACTTGCTAGTCTATAGTGAATCCACCAGGATTTCATGATTTGTTTGTTAGTTTAGGGGAGTTTAAAGGTATGTCAGCCCTCCCACACAAAACATGTGTGTGTGTGTGTGTGTGTGTGTGTGTGTGTGTGTGTGTGTGTGTGTGTGTGTGTGTGTGTGTGTGTGTGTGTGTGTGCGTGTGTGTGCGTGTGTGTGTGTGTGTGTGTGTTTGTGTGTGTGTGTGTGCGTGTGTGTGCGTGTGTGTGTGTGTGAGTATGCCTGTGTGTCTCTATGTGTGTTTGTCTATGTATGTGAGTGTCCTTTGGTGGGTTGGTGCCCCCATTCAGGTATAATTCACAACCTGACATTTGCTTACTACAAAGTCAGGTACCTTGAATCAGATTAAGTTGGTTATGACAACATGAATGAATGAATTACAGCATGCTATCCGTCAGACTATCATCTGCTAAAATGTTGTAGAGAAATTTCACTTTTCCCATCTGAAATGCAGATTTTTGATCAAGAAGCATAAATAAATGTGCAGTTTTAGTGACATCAGTTTTTCGTTGGGAACTGTACAATGACAGACTGTAGTAAAACGGTTTACTATAAAAACACGAAAATCACTTAAGCAAACAATGATTTCCGTGACAAATAACGTTGACTCGTACATATTAATTAGGTTGTATGGTTGACACAACAAAGTCGACAATTTCTGTCAATCATACTTTGTAACTCCCCGATTTACATCCATGCTGTGAGTCCCTACCCTGTGTACGTCCTTCTAAACAGACGTACACATGAACGTCAACATTCCGACTGTCGCTCCTATCATGTTCGAGGAGGAGGCTGTCGTGCATGTCAGTGTCAGTGTCGACATTTTAACTGTAAACTGTAGTAAAACAATAATGTACTATGTTGTGCTGAGATTTACACTGAAAAACACTTAGCAGAAAACTTAATAGAGTACAGTTAAGTTTTTAAACAAGTAATTATTACTTTTGGACTTTCTAATGTACTAACACCATATTTTACAAACTGCTGATCTCTTTACTTATCATGCAAATATAGTTACTCTGAAAATTAAACAAATATGCTTTTCTGACTTTAGAAACATTATTGACCTTTAGAAATGAGGGCATTGTAAGTCAAAAATGTAAGCTAAAATTTGTAATTGTCTCACTTAAAATTATTTAAGTTAAATTCTGCGGAATTTTTCTTAAGTGAAATAAGGCAAACAGGTCACTGCATTTAGTGGATTCTCACATCAGCACTAGTTGGCCGATCAATTATCACAAAGATGAGAATCTCTGATTCAGAGGCAAGGTAATCCACATAAAGAAACACCTCATTGGCTAACTACCATGTCTCTGAACTGAACACTGCACTGTTAGATTTGAAAAAAACTATTATTCTCCCTGTGAATCCAAGCATAATGGTGCCATAGGCAACCTTCAACACAGTCACTGAAACACACGTTTAGGTAACCATACACACACACACACACACACACACACACACACACACACACACACACACACACACACACACACACAGAATTGGCTTCCCATACTTACTTTTCACTGGATAAGTGCTCAGACATACTCATACATATGCATATGTATACACATCACACACACACACACACACACACACACACACACACACACACACACACACACACACACACACACACACACACACACACACACACACACACACACACACACACGAGCGCACGCGCACCCACACACTTACACATGCGACCACAGTCATGACCCTGCAAACATATGCACATACAGCTGCCCACATACACACAAAGACTATTAGGTAGTATGGATACTCTTAGATAGTATGGAATGATAGAAACTGTCCTACCTCCAAACACAGTTGCCACAAAAAATGTTTTCCCCTGTGGGGAACGCATACATTGTTAAATTAACCTGCAAGGTAATGCATTTGAAATGTGTCTCTGCCCCTGGCCGTTTTCACTTAGGTAATTGCTTCTGCAGTATCATTTTAGTTCCTAAAATGGCTAGACCCATTAGGAGAAGAATAAGTAAGAATCTAAGTGAAATTAAATTAATGAAAGCAAATAATAGTTTATTTAGACACCTCAATGAAGGTAGAATAGCTGCAGGATTTAACTTCAGATTACAGAAAGTGATGACATTTCTAGTATAGGGTTTGCAATTATAAAACAAGGAAATGCAGGAAGCTGGAAACCAAGGAGTGGCAGATACATTTGATTTAAATCCCTAGTTAAAATGAAGAGTACATTTCAGTAAGATGGTAAAGAAGACCCTTAGCAAGCATAATAAACAACAATAAAAGGAAGAGAAAAACATGAGAAAGCCATATGTGCTTCCTGTTTTCAGATGTACAAAACACCTAAGTGAAATAAATAAACACACACACACACACACACACACACACACACACACACACACACACACACACACACACACTCATACATATTATGGATTACATTATATCACTCGTTATTTAGCAGTAGATATTATAAAGCTAATTTCTGTTCTGGCAAAAGGTTTCACAGAATATCCAATGTCAGGCCACCTGCATTGCTTTGGAATAACCCAACAAGCTGTATTTATCTTTCGGTCTAAACCGTTACTGTTAATTTTTGAAATTGGTAAATGTGTGACATAAATATGTATATTAAAGCATGGGAATTTTCATTAACCACGTACTAATACTTTTCTCAGGAAGTATATGCCTGAAAGTTGTTACCTGACTGCCCAAGGTACTAGCCTCATTAAAAACGGAAAGTAATAAACCCAGAATGGAAGTTGTTGATGGACATAATGGCAATGTGAAATTCAAAGTAACATGTTTGACTAGTTTTAGTATCAGTAAGCATAAACGGCAAAGAATGCTGTTTTGTTAAAATAGAAAGATGATGCACTGTAAAGGGTAAAGTAGAAAAGTTTAGGTAAATATGCTACTCACTTATATTCAGACAAGGGCTTTGATTAGCAGAAAGTTACCCAAAGTGCAATGAGAGCTGAGCAGGAAGAGTGAGCTTCATGATACAGTGATGCAGAAAATGGCATCGCATGTACACATAACATCTGGTGAGCAATTGTACATGCTACACAGACAGTGATCTGCACACACCTAGTTGTAGAAACAACTCCAAGGGACTGAATAAATGCAGCTAGCCTAACAGCAGTAACTTTGCAAGAAGCTGGCATGAGAAGTGCTCTGAAATATGGCTACAACAGAGTTGTGAAGTAGCAGCCCATGGTTTAATTAACAACCAGTGAAATATTTTGCTCAGATTGAGCATTAATTGTTTTTTTTAAATAAATGTTGGGTGATGAGCAGCAAGGTAGAAAAAAAGTAGCAGATCCTAAGGAGCACACAGCTGAATGAAGTACAATAAGAGATTATTGCAGGATAAGGAAGGCATAACACATGCCAGAACATTTGTACTGTGACCATACATAACGCATGTCAGAATATTTACACTTTTACCATGCATAACACGTCAGAACATTTACACTGCAATCATGCACAGTGTGTGGCTACACATTGCTCTGTGGACATTCAGAATATATAACAGAACATATGCATCTTTATAGGAAAAGTATGTGAGTAACAGCCTACTTGCAGTACAGAGATGCAGTGCACAGTAAGCTGTCAGCAATATTGCAAAAGGAACATAATAAAGGTACATTTACAGATGCACATTATGCGTGATACTCTGTACATAGATACTCTGATATCTGCAGGATACCCATATTGATCAATGCAGGCTCTTAGAATATTTCCAGTATCACAATATGCAGCATTACTAATAATGTCTTCACTGCATCTAATGTGTTTCTGTCACCTGCGCAAAGAGGGTGGTGACATAAGAAGCTGGTATATGTCTGGCATGCTGTATGCCGCAGGGCAAATCTTTAAAATAAGTAGCCTTTGTTGAGGACAGAGAGTGAAACAGTGTCATGTCAATGAAGTAGGAGGGGCCCAGTGCTGGGCAGGAGAAGGAAGATAAGAAGGCTGAGGATCCCAGGGGACTGGAGCAGAGTGAAGGTGAAAAGAGATTGCACCTCATAATTAACAAGAAGCAGAGGTGATAGAGGCATAAACATATTGGGAAGAACTACACAGATCTGGTTAATTCTGGCTAGTGAGTCATATACTAATAAAAACAAGGATGGTTATTTCTGCCAATGAGGCATATATATATATATAGAACATTTGGGGGGGGGGTTCTGCTGTGATAACATCTTGTACCTAAGTTTAGGCAATGAATGTGGTGATTAATGAATAATTGTAGTCATTCAAATAAGTTTGTTCCTAGAGACTGGATTTAATTTTCTTGTTTGGTTTTGGGGGAATCCGATTGTATTAGTTGATTTTGTGAATGCAGTTTGTTAAATTACAATTTTATACTGTAGTCTGTAAAAATGTGGTCTGTGTTTCATTTTATTTTATCTTGAGGATTTTTCTGTTAAATTAGAAGCAGATTTGTTGGGGGTGTATGTGAACAGTGTGTTTCTGGTCTCGGTGTCTGTTTTGTATATGAAGCATGTAATCATTTAATGTTTAGCAAGTCACATGAGGAAGAGCTAAGAGACTTTGTGTCATTCATTATGTCTTCCACATGTCTTCAAAATACAGATTAATGTTATCTTTGAGTTAGGTTTAGATAACTTGAAAACCTTATTTGAAGAAAGCGATTGGGAACCTCATTTTATTTAAGTCATTCTTGATGTTAAGTATAACAGATGAACTACGTATGAGATCACTTTAACAAATGCACAATCTAAGGATTTTAATATCGGCAAGGGTACAGATGGGGGACTCACTAGAACATATAACATAGAAAAAGTAGACTGTATTCATGCATTTTCTGTAACTTATACTGCTGGTGGGAAGAATATAAGATGTTTTGCATGATAATTGGAAAATGTTGTCAGGATACTCTGAGTTAGTGCAAACATTTGGCACAGCACCTACTTTTACATGCATTTCTGGCAGGATTGAAACTACTTGTTCATCTCATCCTGGATTTTATTAATGATTCTGTTTTATTGACGCAAGACTTGTTTTAGTACTTGATCCCTAGTAGAATTACTTGTAATAATACTTAACTAATAGTTTATTCTACCAGTGGTACTGAACGTAAATCATGTTATGCCTCCGGATTAGTGATCATTGCACTACTATCAGAGTGATAAATAAAAACATTGTTTTATAAAAGCATTCTGAAATGTGTACATTGTAACAGATTTGAATTCTGTGCCTTGCATACTGTTACATAAATTTGGGGTGAGGACTTTGATAACTGCCTTGAGACTCTGGCATTTTTCCACAGAGTTAAATTCCAATATGCTTCCATTGCTCAATAATCATTTTGCTAATAAAGTATTTTTAAAAATTTAAGTTTAATTTGACTTTGGAGATCTTTCTTAAATGCCCAGTAAAATGTTTTATTGTTTATTTGGATCAAATGTGTTTTCTTTTCTAATTTAATCAGCAATTCTGTTTCATTCCATTTCTAATATAGTCTTGTTTAAGACAACAGTACACATATGAGGTTTTTGGATATTAAAGATATCTGTCTCCAAAACGGGTGTTAGTTGATGTTTTTTTCCTTTGTATCTTCAAATATATTTTAAATATTTATGCAGTGCATTAGATATGCTTTTATGTCACATGCCATAGTCATTTGGAGTCCAGTGATATACACATACATACACACACACACACACACACACACACACACACACATATATATATATATATATATATATATGTATGTATGCATATGTGTATGTATGTGTGTATGTATGTATGTCTATATATATATATATATATATATATATATATATATATATATATATATATATATATATATATATATATATATATATATATATTTATATATATATATACACGGATTCACTTTATAATGTCGAAATACTGAAATCTTGAATTTCAGTATCTCGAGACTATAAAGTCAAATCTACAAAACCACAAATCTACTAAATAGCGAATCCGATAATGCTGAACACACTAAACAGCGAACCTGACAACGTAGGGTATCACAACATTGAACTATCCAAAGTTCTAAAACATCAAAATCACATAACCCCACTTTATTTACACACAAAACTGAAGAAAGTGCAGAAAATCCCATTCCAAACGTAAATCCAAATGCAGAACACGTCCACAGTAATGTAACACGACCTCTACTATACTTCATCAACATAGCTTGTACTGTAATAGTACTGTCACACCTTCACATATGTAGCATGGTCATAGCCCTCTATCACACAGACATTTCACTTTATTCTGTGCCTCAGTAGTGACTGCAACACAGATACCGACCACAGTCCACTCCAACAGACGTGAATATTACCTGCATTAATACACAGCAACAGAGACAAGCAGTGGTGGCCAGGGATAACACATTCCACTACATATGTAACAGTCTTGCAATCACCAGTAAGGAAGTCCTTTGTGGTGTGCATCTCCCGATGCTGTAGGACTTTCTCAAACTGACTGTGCCTCTTCTGGATCAAATGACGTTTTGGGGAAGGGGGTGCACCACAACTTATGAGTACATGCAACTCCTCTACCCTGTCCTGCTCTAGTGCAAACACATTCAAAAGCACCCTTAGATCTGTTGCCCTATGACTGAGAGGGGACTTCAAGCGCCGGTGCCAAGCTTTGACACTTGTTTTGTGTCCATGGCAGGAACAGCATGTTCAGCTCATAAATATTCCAGAAGGAGACTGGGAATAGCAGATGGAACCTACTGAATCCACTGGTACATGTGCAAAACTTCCTAAGTTTGCCATGTATGTACCAGTATCCAAAATCCCGCAGTAGCTCCTTTCCTTCCAATGGAAACTTCACTTTTAAAGCCTGAAACACTGAGGAGACCTCTGTCTCAGGCAGGAATGCTAGGGCAACCAAACATCTCACTTGGATTTGGAAGGCCATGTCAATGTTATAGGTGTGTGCAAGCCCCAGCTGCTAGACCCTTCGCTAGACATTCTGGCCAAAATGAAAAAGGCACCCTTTTGCCATTACCCTTTGCAAATTAATTGCAACGCTCCATTTGACAGCAATCTCAAAATCACTAAGTATGTACCTAACATTCAGCTGTAACCCCTCTTCATCCAACAATTGCAGGACACAACTCCACATGAAATTGTATGCTTTTAATGATTTCTTGGTCATTAAGTAGTGTAGTAGCAGCACACTTTTGTGACAGCTGCAGTGCTTCACCAGGCCATGAATATAACTGGTGACACAGAATACCTTTGTAGAAGAATGTCACATCAACTAGCCATATTGTGGCAGTACTGAGGTCTAGCAGGTTTTGCCATGTACTGAAGACTAGGACAGTGGGATCAGTGCAACTATCCGACATTACTTTACTTGTGAATACACCGGACTTGGTAGAGAAGTCAGCCATGTTCACATTTCCAGTACAAGTATACTATCTGAGACAGACTTTGTCTCTTGTCTGCAGACCCTGCCTACTTGTTGGAGTAGTGCTTTCCATGCAGGTAAGCTTGGGGTTACAGTGGATGACGTAGAGGCCAATACATCATCCACTATCACACAGGGGTTATCTCTGGACACTCTGGCCTTTACTTTTAGGTCTGCACACATTCTGTATCTCTCAACCTCAACAGGGTCCCCACCGTGGATATGGGAGATGGACTTAATCAGCCGTTCACCATCAGGCACACTGACAGAAATAGCCCTACCTTTACATTTTTCTGTTTGCTTCCACTTGCAACACCAGTAAGACTTTTCGTTCCTCACTTTCTCTCTGTCTAGCACATATCCATCCAATAACAGTACCATCCCTCCTTTCTGTGAAATAGATGTCTTGTACATGGCTCCTATTGTTCCCGGAGCATTTATACATTTGTCTGCCATAGCTCTGCTCTGCACCGGAATGTTTACTCTCTGTTTTGCAGCTCATGCAACACGTAGCACTACAGGGCTAGTGTTGACAGTTCGTGATTTTAAAAATCATGGTTTTGGGCTGCCGATGTTCTGGGTGTTTGACATTATAGTCTCGAGATACTGAAATTCGAGATTTCAGTATTTCAAGATTATAAGGTGAATCCATATACACACACACACACACACACACACACACACACACACACACATATATGTATATACATATATATATATAAAATATATATCTGTGTTTGTGTGTGTGTGTATGTGTATATATGTGTGAGCATGAGTATATATATATATATATATATATATATACAGATAATATATATATATATATATATATATATATATATATATATATATATATATATATATATACACATAATATATATATATATATATATATATATATATATATATATATATAGATATATATACATATATATATATATATATATATATATATATACATACAGGCTGGGACTTGAAACCATATATCAGCATGCATTTGTTGAAAATAGATCTATTACCACCTGTAACATAATGCTCTATAACAACATAATAACAGATATTAATGAAAAAATGTGTTGTGCTGTAATTTATATAGATTTAACTTCAGCATTTGACAAGGTCATACACAATACACTGATGAATAAATTAGAACAACTAGCTGTCAATGTCCTCTTGATAAGATGGGTAGCTGCATTGCTTACAAATAGGACATGTTAAGTGGGTCTATATTATGTCCTCAAAGAGGCTTTCCATCGAACGGTTCTTCATCGACCCTTAAAATGTGAAGTGTCATAACAGCGAATGGCCATATCAGTGATTTCTTTCCTCAGTCAGCCATTCTTGCTAGTTTGCCATTTTCCCCACTGTAATGCAATCTCAGAGTTGGTATATTTAGTTAGGGGGGGTGTGGGGGGGCACAGCCCCTACATTGGGGGTTGTGGGGGGCAAAGCCCCCCCCCCACTTTGTAATGTTTGTAGTGATGTGTTTTTCTTTTTAGGGCAAGCAATTTCTTTCACAGGGAAATAAATCATTGATATGGCAGTTCGCTGTTATGACAGTCCGCGATTTAAGGGTCGATGATGAGGCATTTGATTGTACGCCTCTTTGAGGATTTAATATAGACCCATGTTAAGTATTATACAGCAATTGGAATGGTAAAATTCTTGGTTACAGTCAGGGTGTCTCACAGGGCTCTGTCCTAGGTCCTTCTTTGTTTAGATTATATCTTTCAGACCTAACTTTTTCATTTGAGGTTTTCTACAGTCTATATGTAGATGGCCTGAAATTGGGTAAACTGATTACATGTGTTGCAGATAAGGTATGTCTGTAAAATAACTTGGCTAAATTGACCATTTGGACACAGGAGAATAATATGCTGATAAACACATCAAAAACTAAGCATATGAAATTTGGGAGACAGAAACTGAAAGGTGAATATTTAATACAGCACACAGTGATTGAAACTGTAGATTCATTTCAGGACGTGGCTATATGGGTAGATCCAGCTATGAGTTTTTATAATGATATCAACCAATTGGTTAATGATAGTTATAGAACTATATGTTGTATAAAAATATTTATAAAGTCTAGGAAATCAGAAGTGATTGTCATTGTTTGTTAGTTACATTAGACCCAAACGTGAGTATGAAATAAGAATAGGGAACTCTTATAAGAAAAAGAAAACAAGCATGAATAAACTGGAAAGAATACAGTGGAAATATGCTAAGGGCATCCACAGATGTGAAAAATTAAGTTATTATGAAAGACTAAAATATCTGAACTTGTACAGTGTGTCTTACAGATATCTAAGAGGAGATCTTATTCAGGTATGTAGGGCATTTAGAGACAACTAACTCTGGGAATGTTTGGAGTTATCAAAAAGTAGTAGAGAATCATCAGACAACCTATATAGAAGATTACTGGGGTCCTGATGGAGAGATGAAAAGTCAGCAAGCAAAGGAGCATAGTAGTGCTGAAATCGAATTCATCCTTAAGTCTTGGTGAGTGCCTTCGCGAGGTGGACCCTGTTATTCACAAAATCTCACCAAGGTGACACTGATATATAGACTGTATTTATATAGCATACATCATGGACAGAAACAAATCAAAAATAAAAAAAGATAGCTGGGTGCACAAGACCCAAGATAAAAAACTGCCCAATCCTGGTAGGCGTACTGGTGCCAAGACAGTACAAAATGACAGTGTAGAATCCTCAAAATACAGATACAATCCTACAATGCGGCCAGGCCAGGCTCAGGGGGAGGATGGCCCCCCTGTTGTAGAAGGAAGTAGTAGTCCACAAAAGCTACAAAAATTGATTGGCCAAATAAGAGCCATAAAGACGAAAGAGTGGACTATTGAGGATAAGAAAGAAATTATGTATTGTTAGTATTATGTAAAAAGCACAGCATTTCCAGACACAAGATATACAAAACGATTAAGAGAGAAATTAGAGGAAAGAAAAATACTTATGCAGGAAAAACTGTCACAAGCTTCAGATAAGAATTTGCTTTCATTAATACAACAGATTTTTGAAAAACAGTATATAGATCAAGAAACTTTGATCTCTTTGGAAAAAGAAGCCTCTGAGGAAGTGAGAAAATATAAACAACAAAACCTAGAGATATTTGAAAAATATAAAAAAGAAATATGGACATGGGAAAGAAAGAGAGATTTGATATGATGCAATATTTATGCAAAGGAGAAAGCCAAGTTAACTAATATACAGAAAGTAGTTTCAAAGATATTCGAACAAAAATACAGGCAAAGACATCCAGATGTGGAAAATTTCACAATAAAAAGACTAAAAGAGCAAAGATTTAAATGTAGAACAGAAGATTAGTAAAGTGCAAGTCAAAGAAATAGAAGTTGAAGTTATGGAGTACCTGTGAAGTGAAGGATTTAATGTAGAAGGTCTAAAACTGACTACATCACAGCATGATGGAGTGAGTCCCCAGAATAAGGAAAAGCAAGAAGATCAGGAGACATGTGAAGAAGAAATATGGACATGGCAAAGGAAAAGAGATTTAATATGGTGTAATATTTATGCAAAGGAGAAAGCAAAACTAATACAAAAAGAGCAGCACCAAAGATATTTGAAGAAAAATATAGGCAAAGGAATCCGGATATGGAAAACTTTACAATATAAAAAATAAGAAGACAAAGAGGGAAAGTAGAAAAAGAGATTAGTAATGGAAAAGTCAAAGAAATAGAAATTATGGTAATGGAACAGCTGCAAAGAGAAGGATTAAGTGTAGAAAATCAAATGCAGAAAGCACCACAACAGGATAGAGCAATGGATATCTAAATTAAGGGGAAACCAGTGGAACAGGAAGCAACAGGTCAGGTGCCATATCAAGATATTTTGGAGCCTTCCACAGAAAACCAGTATAAAAGTTCACTTGAAGCTAGACAGGAAGGAAAGGAACAGGAAACTGTGGAAACTCTGATGCAGTCAATGTTGATGAGTGATAGGCCAGTGAGTTTCCATATGACAAAACAACAGATGACACAAGATGAAATTGAAGAGAATGTGTCACAAGAAGATGTTGCAGAAGTTTCTATAGAATGCCCGCAGGAAATGGAAAACAAGGGATGTGCCCTCAGTATGGAAGAAAAGGAGTTAAGAGAAGAGTTGCTTGATTTAATAGACAAAGACAGATATATCAAGATCAATGAGAGAAACAGACTGCAGAAGGTTAATAAAACCCCAGAAGTCAGAAGCTTGGAAAAATAAATGAACACAGTAATTAGAACTGTCCATAGAGATACATGAGATATAACAGAAGTAAACAGACTATATTACTGTGCTGCTAAATTAATAACTGATAAAATTCTACTATAGTAACATAGGGTAGCGAGGGAAAAGGGGGGGGGCAAAAGCGAATACCATCATGGAAATATCGAATAGAGAAAACTATAAAGTTGCTAAGACAAGAAGTGACATTGTTAGAACATTATAGAAGAGGGAACAGATCAACAAAAATATTAAGAAAGATAGATGTGATAAAAGCAGTGAGCAGTATTAGAACTGACCAGGATCTATTATGCACTATTGGAGATAACAAACTAAAAATTTCAAAACAGGTGGAAAGACTCAGAAGATATAAAGATAAATATAAGGGGGAAAAAAAGTACAAAATAAGCAATTTACTGATGACCCAAAAAAGTTTTATAGAGAATTGGGAAATAAGGTAAAAGGAATTGATAGACCGCCGAATAAAGAGGAAGTAGATACATTTTGGAGAAGTATCTATGAAGATCCTGTGGAGCATAACAAAGATGCTAAATGGATAGAAGAAGTAAAAGAAAGAATAAGAAGTTTAAAGGTACAGGATATGAAATGGGATAAAATAACAGCCAGAGAGATTGAAACAAAGTCGAGAAAAGCCTCTAATTGGAAAACCCCAGGCCCAGATGCAGTACCTAACTTTTGGCTTAAAGTGTTAACTTCTTTACACGAGGATCTAGCCATGAGTAAGAACTATTTATATGTGCACCCCGAACACACATCGCACTGGTTAACAACAGGAAAAACAATGCTCTTACTTAAGAGTGAACCTGTAAGCTACCCTAAAAATTATAGACCAATAACTTGTCTTCCGACGACGTATAAATTATACATGGGGATTGACACAGACAGAGTTTATAGTCATGTAGAAGAAAACTCAGTTATGGCAGTAAACAAAAAGGCAATAAAAGAAAGTCATACGGAACAAAGGAACATTTGTTGTTAAGTAGTCATAGTGGAGAACTGTAAGAAAGGGAAGAATCTAAGTATGGCATGGATTGACTATAAAAAAGCATTTGACAGTATCCCACATTCATGGATAAAAGCGTGCTTAAAAACGTATAAGGTACATCCTACACTGATTGATTACATTGCAGTAACCAAGAAACAATAGCAGACCACTTTGTAATTAAGCCATGATAAAGGACAGATTATTATCCCAGGGATAAAAATCCGAAGGGGGATATTCCAGGGTGACTCCTTGTTACTATTGCTATTTTGCCTTGTCATTAATCCATTAAGCTGTTTACTTAACAGCTTAGGTCATTGCTATAATTTGGCTTCTAGAAAACAACAGTCTAATGACTTCTCATCTTCTCTTTGTCGATTATTTAAAATTGTATAGCTCATCAGATGAGGAACTGAAAGCACAGCTGGAGGTTGTCAAAACTTTTTCAGATGATATTGGAATGTCATTTGGTCTTGATAAATGTGCAAAAGCAACCTTTAAAAAAGGAAAATTGCAGCACCAGGAAAACATCAGTTTGGGACAAGTGTGATATAAAAGAACATGAGCAAGCAGGGGTGTATAAATACTTGGGAATTGATGAAGGATCAGCAATAAAACATGAACAAATGTGAATAAAGCTTAATAAGGAGTACTTGGTGGTGCTGCGGTAGCGTTGTTGCCTCACAGTAAGACACTGTCCAGTTCGATTCTCAGCTAGAGCGTCTTCTGCGTGGAGACATGCGTGAATGGGCGTACCTTTGTTGAAGGTTGTGCATCAGGGCTGGTAACTCGGCACGTAAAAATCAACTACCAATCATTAGCCGATCGGAGCTCCTCTGTGACGACCGCTAACCGGGAAAAGCCTAAAGACACAACAACAACAACTTTAGAAGACTTAAATTAATCCTTAAAACAGCATTGACACCTAGGAACAAGATCCAAGCTATAAATTAATTTGCTCTTCCTGTCCTAACTTATAGTTTTGGAGTGATTGACTGGCCCCAAAAAGTGTTGGATAGATTGGATATTAAAACCAGAAGGATGCTCCATGCTCACCAAATGATTTATAAAAATCAGTGCATACCAAGATTATATATTCCCCATTCTGAAGGAGGGATGGGCCTCCTCAAAATTTATTACATGTAGAGATCTGCAGTTGTGGGACTCCACACATATCTACTGACCTCACAAGATCCAAATGTGGTGAAGGTTTTGAAACATGAGGAGAATAAATCTAAGATGACATCTTTGCTTAATTTAGCAGAAGCATATTGATTTCAAGCAGGAATGGAAATCAAACCAGAAATGGATAAAAACCAGGCAGCAACTGAATGTGCTAAAAAACAAAAGAAAGAATATAAGGTGAAGGACCAGATGAGAAGGCAAGAAATGTGGAAAAAACATAAATATAGTTACAAGTATAGAAAACTTCTGGAAGAGCCTCATGTTGATCAAGAACGAACGCAGGAATGGTTAAGGAGAGGTGAATTTACATAAAGAAATAAAAGGTTAATATTGGCAGCCCAAGATAGTGGGCTACATACATGATGGTTTACTAAGTCCATTGAACATGTGGGAGAAATAGACATATGTAGGATGTTCTTCATCTCACATTGCTGCAGTCCTTACATATGGGTAGTCCGCTGTCCTCGGTCGGCCCGAATACCAAAGTATTAGGCTGACGTCGGTCAAGGCGCTTAAAACTGACATCAGGACGTCAGGGTACAAAAGCGCATGACCGACGTCATTTCCTCAGTCTTTTTTGCCGCATGGTCCGATGCAGAAGCAGCGTTGCAAGTGCCGTTCGGCGTTCTGAAATTTTTCGAATTCGGAGTTTCAGACCGAATCCAAGTTGGCTAAGTACCCGTTAGATTATTTTGGTTTTTTCTTGCCTCAGTGTTTTACCGGATGTCAGAAAAAGTGAATAACTGTATTTCTTGTGGGAAACAGATACTGCATAGGGATTATCATTCTTTGTGTATTCCTTGTTTGGGGCCTGAGCATGACATTGTTGGGTGTCGCTTTTGTGCTAAGTTCAATAAACGCACTATTAAGCGAAGGTTAGATTGTGCTAGGCTGGTCTTTGGGAAGCGGTGCAATTATAATATGCCGTCGGATTCTCCGGCGCCCGCTTCTGCGAAGAAGCGCAAAGACAAAGCAGTTAAACCCAGGCAAGATGAGTCGTCCGTTCCGGACGCCGGTTCTTTAGAGGCTTCAGTGGAACCGGTGGTTCCGACGGAGACTTCTCTGGAGTCTCAGGGGGAGACTTTGATTTTGCAGGAGGTGGTCTCTCAGGAGGCAGGTCAGGCTGAAGGGGCTTCTCAAGTTACTGTAATCCCCTCCCTTCCTAGGGTGGTTAGGCCTTCTCCTTCTGTTTCCAAGGCTTCTCCCAGAGGCAGGCCAGTTTTAGCTTCTGTTGGTGTCTCTCCTAGTTCAGCAGGGTCTGTGCCTAAGAAGCACATGCTTAAAATGGCAGAAGATTTGATTACTCTGATTAGAGGTTCTTTGCCCCCTCCTGATAAGAGGCCTAGGGTGGAGCCAGAGTTGGGAAGTTTTGAGCAGGCTTCAGATGTTTCAGAGTCTTCAGCTGAAGACTTACAGGAGTACTCTCCTTATTCTGATTCTGATGCAGATGATTCCACTCCTTCTGCTTCTCCTCCGGAGGATTTTTCTTTTTCAGAGACACTTCATTCTATGAGGGAACATTTTAAGTGGGAAGGTCAGGACTTCTCTGATTCTAGGAAAAGGCTTAGGGAGTTTTTGCTGTTACCCCAGCATAGGCCCTTGGCTATACCCCCTGTTCTGGATGTTGTGGAAGATGTGTTTGCAGAGGCTTCACTTAATCCTGATTCTCTGCCTCCTGCTCCTGTTAAACCGGATAGGTATTACAGGGTGCCTGAGGCCCATAAATATCTTTATAAGAGTCCTAGGGCGGACCCAGAAACTATTAGTCAGGGACCTAAGGGTGTCAAGGCCTCTGTTGTAAAAAATCCGGTTCCTCTAGATAAGGAAGCCAGAGCTTTGGATAGATGGGGAAAGAAGGTCTATACATCTTCTACCTTAGCTATGAGGGCTTTGAATTGACAGTTTCATATGTTGAAATATCAAAACTTTCTTCTTTCTCAATTGAAGTCTAAGGTGGATGCTCTGGCGGAAGGCATTGAGTGTAAAGAATTGCAAGATTTGGTGCATGTCTCTGAACAGGTGGGTAAGCATTCATTACAGTGTGGTTTTGATGCTGTACAGGCCTCGTCTAGGGTGGCTGCCACTGGCTCAGTTCTTCGCAGGCACGCCTGGCTGAAGGATCAGAATTTATCTGACCATGTTAAGACAAGGATTTTGGATGCTCCTTTGCAGTCTGATGTGTTGTTTGGTTCACCTGTGGAGTCAGTCTTGAAGAAAATGGAAGACAAGGCTAAGTCTATGCAGGCTGTTAAAGATTTTTTGCAAGTTCAGCCTCCGAAGTTTAGTAGGAATTGGCCTGCTAAGGGGTGGACGTATCCTTCTTATGATTCCCAGTCTAGGGGTAGATTTAGACGTGGTAGGGGCAGAGCTCAGAGTTCTTTCAGGCCTAGAACAGGGAGTTCACCTGCACAATCTTCGGGTGAGGGCAGGGGCCAGTCCTTTCGTAAACAGGCCCAATGACCTACTTTTTCAGCTGCCAGATCCTTCTCACCTGGCAGCACCTTTGGGAGGAAGGTTAGCACTCTTCAAGGAAAATTGGATGTTGGTTACCCAAGACAAATGGGTATTGGATATCATACACCAGGGTTACAAGTTTTATTTCCATACCTTGCCTCCTTTCAAAGGCATGCCGGACATTCCTCCTCAGCAAAGACTAGAGGCTCGCAAACGAATTTCTCTACTACTTCAGATAGGGGCCATACAACCGGTCCCTCTGCCAGAAGTGGGCCTAGGATTTTATTCTCGCCTGTTTCTAGTACCAAAGAAAGGAAACACGTGGAGACCAATTTTGGATTTATCTATCCTCAACACATATCTGGACATTCCCAAGTTCAAAATGTTGACGTTACAACAGCTTTTACCTCTGCTGGGCAAAGATCACTGGATGGTGACACTGGATCTCAAGGAGGCTTACCTTCATGTTCCCATCAGGCCCAGTTGCAGGAAGTATCTGCGTTTTCGGGCTGGGACTTCACATTATCAGTTCTCTGCATTGCCCTTTGGCTTGTCTACTGTGCCCAGAGTGTTCATGAAGGTTCTGGCTCCAGTGGTAGCTTTCTTCAGGCTAAGAGGTATACAGATCTATCCTTATTTGGACGATTGCCTGATTCTGGCCCAAGAAAAGGACGAACTTTTTAATCATTTACAGTATGTGATGGCAGTGTTAAGATGCCTGGGGTATTCTGTGAATGAAATAAAGTCCAGTCTAGTACCCTCTCAGGACATGTGCTTTCTGGGTGTGAGACTGAATACAGCATCCCAGATGGCCTTTTTGACCCCGGACAAACAAAAGAATCTTTCTCTTTACTTCCACCAGTTGTCTCGTCAGTCCAGGCTGACTGCAAGGACAGTCCTTCAAGCCTTGGGGTTCATGGCATCTTGTATTCTGGTACTTCCCAATGCCAAACTGCATATGAGGAAGCTACAATGGTATCTCAAAAATGTATGGACACAGCACTGCCAAGATTTGGACACTGTCATTCAGATAATACCTTGCATTCAAAAGGAATTTTTGTGGTGGGCTCAGGAATGTCACCTAAACAAGGGACTCTCTGTGACCTGGCCAGAGGCGAGTCAGATTTTAACAACAGATGCCTCAGACAAAGCTTGGGGAGCTCATCTAAATGGAAAATGGGTACAAGACACGTGGCCTGCCAGACTTCAACATCTACATATCAACTTGAAGGAGATGTTAGCAGTCCAATTTGCATTGATAGCTTTCAAGGATTTACTTCTTCCAGGGCAGGTGTTGATTCAAACAGACAACACAACTGTCATGTGGTACATCAACAAGCAAGGGGAACGCATTCTTATCCTCTATGCAGACAAGCAATGATTTTGTGGGAGACTGCTCTCAGTTTACAGCTAAATCTTCAGGCAAGGTTTCTGCCAGGAGCACAGAACTCCTTAGCAGATGTGTTGAGCAGACAAATTATGGATCCCCACGAGTGGAAATTGGATCCTCATGTATTTCAGAGATTGACAGTGTTATGGGGAACTCCAGACATAGATCTGTTCGCTTCTCCACTAAATTACCAGCTGCCAAAGTTTTGCACAAAAGGTTTCATCCCACAGCTTGGAAAGTGGATGCTCTCTCATTCAATTGGAGCAATCTTCACGTGTATGCCTTTCCACCTCTGCCTCTCCTCCCAAAGGTACTGCTGAAGGTCAGACAGGACAAGCCAAACATGATTTTAATAGCTCCAGATTGGCCTCGACAGCACTGGTACCCATTACTGAGAAGTCTGGTACAGGAGCCTCCATGGCCTTTGCCTTGATTCCTCACCTGCTGTCTCAGGAGAACAGTCATTTACTCAATGTCAAACTTCATTCTCTACATCTGACAGCCAGGCATATTCTGTTTTAAACCCTGGAGGGTCTCAGCTTCCACAACAAGTTTTGAATGTTATTTTGGAGGCCAGAAGGCCTAGTACAAGGAAAGTTTACGCAGATAAATGGAGGAGATTTTTATTTTGGAGTACAGCAAAGGACTTTGATGTTTCTAAACCTAATTTAAGTGTTGCTTCAATACCTTACTGAGTTATTGGACAAAGGTTTGTCCTTCTCCTCTATAAAGGTTCATGCTGCAGCAATTTCTGCTCACTATGACTGTGACCCACCATTATTTTCTCAGCCTTTGTTTAAGCAATTCCTTAGAGGGGCAAAGAATATAAGACCCCCACGTAGAGCTCCTACTCCTGCTTGGGATCTCAATTTTGTGTTGGAGAAACTCACTTTACAACCTTTTGAGCCTGCAGCATCGGCAGAGTTGAAATATTTATCATGGAAGACTGCTTTTTGTTGGCCATTACCTCTGCGAGAAGGGTTTCTGAATTACAGGCCCTTATGGCAGTTGAGCCTTTCTTAATTTTCCACAAGGATAGGGTGCCTTTGCGTACTAACCCTTCTTTTATGCCTAAAGTGGTTTCTAGTGTGGCTTTAAACCAAACTATTCATTTGCCTACTTTTTATGCAAACCCCCAAAATAAAGGGGAAAGGATTTTGCACACTTTGGATATACACAGACAGTTGTGATATTATTTGAGCAGAACTAAAGGGTTCAGGCAGTCTCAGCAGTTGTTTGTTTCTTTTGCTTTGGGTTCTCAGGGCAAACCTGTTTCAAAACAAACTATTTCTAAGTGGATTGGTTTTGTATTGCTTTCTGTTATTCCCATCATGGTAAGGAGATTCCAGCTGGGATTAGGCCTCATTCCACTAGGGCTACTGCCACTTCTACAGCTTTTTTACGGGGGGTGGCTACTAAAGATATTTTGGAAGCAGCTACTTGGAGTTCAGTGCATACTTTCTCTAAGCTTTACCACCTTCCACTTTACTCTAAATCTAGGGCTGGATTTGCCACTGCAATTTTACAGGGCATGTTGGCAGCTCCTAATGCTTTATAGTTTTGCCATCCTCCCTTACCTCTGCTTTGGGATTCTACCCATATGTAAGGACTGCAGCAATGTGAGATGAAGAACATAGTACAGTTTTGTACCTACCATAAATGTAGATGTTCGAAGATCCACATTGCTGCAGTCCAATTTACTCCCTCCTTCCCTCTGTTGTTGAAGGTGGTGGTGTGGTTTGTGTTGTACATATTGTAAATATGGTTAGTGCAGGTGGTTGGTTAGGTTTTGCTGGTTTTTGGCTTTGGCCTTTCTTGTTAGGGCCTTCTGACATCTGGGGCAAGAAAAGACTGAGGAAATGATGTCGGTCATGCGCTTTTGTACCCTGACGTCCTGATGTCAGTTTTAAGCGCCTTGACCGACGTCAGCCTAATACTTTGGTATTCGGGCCGACCGAGGACAGCGGACTACCCATATGTAAGGACTGCAGCAATGTGGATCTTCGAACATCTACATTTATGGTAGGTACAAAACTGTACTTTTTGTGGAACCAAATTGGAAACAGACACACCTTATTGCTGGTTGCGACTCTCTAATGACAGAGGGACTGTATATTGAAAGGCATAATAATGTGGCGAGATTGTTACACTGGAGATTGTGCAAACATTATGGTTTCGAAGTGGCTGAAAAACACTGGAAACATGAGCACAGAGAATCATAGAAAATGATGAAGTTTACATCACATGGGATCACCCAATACCAACAGCCCAAAAGAGAGATGCTAGAAAACTGGATATAGTGGTCCAAGAAAAGAAGACAAAAGTAGCATTGATCATTGAAATCACCACACCTAGTGACTACAGTGTCTTGTGTACAGAGAGAGACACAAAGTCATAAATTACCTTGATCTGCAGGCAGAAACGAGAGCCATGTGGAAGAAAGATACCCAGACAGTTCCAATAGTAGTAGGAGCGACTGGTCTTATAAAAAAAAAATTTACAATCATATTTAGATATGTTACCAATTCATGTAACACCGTACGAATTGCAGGAGGAGCTATCATCAAAGAGTGAAACAATACTAATTTCATGAACATTAATAGTACTTTGACTTAGGAATGGGGTCCATTCCCTTCATGATATTAGAACCCAAAAGACTTGGAAAATTAAAAAAGATTCTATAGGAATGAGCAGAGTACTCATTAGTTCTCTGAGAGAGCAGCTGATGCATGGAACAGACTACCAAATTACATTAAAGCAAGCACTAGTTTAGATATTTTTAAACAACAGCCTGGACACTTACTATGGGAACAAGTGTTTTTGTATATTGGCAAGTTAGAAGAGCATTAATGCCTGTGCTTGAAATATTTGTGTATGTATGTATGTGTATATATATATATATATATATATATATATATATATATATATATATATATATAGTATACATACACACAGATATGCTTTCTTGAGCCTGAATCATGTCTGTAAAGAGGATTTGGACCAGCCCGCCCATCCAGTTAAGAAATAAAATAAATAAATCAGGACTTTCTTGTGTTGATAATTAACTGAGATTTCTGTAATATACTTGGAAAGAGGTAACCCCATACATTTGAAGTTCTACATATTATAATTACATTTGTTGATTAATTCATTCATATTTATAAACTGAAATTGTTCGGCTTAAAAGATCCACTTTCAGTGGAGATCCCTGGGACATGATGCCAAATAAACATTTAGAGACAAAAATAAGATAATAAACACAGTATATTTGAAAATGTTATACAGGATTCTAAGTGGACAAAAAAGGTAGAATATATAACTATATATACATAAACTGATCAGTGCTGCCATGGGTTTCACCACACATACATTGAAGAATGGTTAGCATAAAATATAAAAATTAAGAGCAGAAAAGAATTATTTCAAGTAAGTGAATAAAATCTGAAGGATGAGTACAGAAATGATTTGATAGTAAAACGCTGAAGAATAATTATCAAGTGAATGCTTCATGAACTATGTAAAATGTAGCTTGTATTGCATTCTTATGGAAATATAGCTAGAAGGAATTTGAATTTGTTGTAAGTCTTTACTGACTCATACCAGATGGGAGTTTATTCTGATTTTTACCTGTACATACTGAGAATAAGGAGTCTCCATGTATGTTCATTCCTAATGGAGCATTGATTACATAAAGTCTAGGACCTCTAAATGTTCATAGATTCATAAAATCATAAATATTTCAAGGCAACTGAGTCTCATGACTATTGTTACCTCACCAGTCTCATGACTATTGTCACATTGCCAGTATCCTCCCTCAGGTCAGCATCTCCTTTCTCCAGATTGCCTTACGTGAGAAAAGAAACAAAACTATTTGACAAGAATTAATCCAAGATTATGAGTCAATTTCTTTAGTGAGTAACCCCAATCAGGACCTTGGAATGTGCTTTATCAACCTATCGAAAAACTCTTGGAGATTTTTCATTTACTGTTCCCCATAGGTTTGTCCATATGAGCATGCCCACCAATCCACTGCACAATAATCCCCACCATTCATAATGTTTTGTGTCATTAGGCTGATCAGTCCCAGACTTTTCTTCTCCCCTCTCTCACATTTGTCCTGAGCTCATGACATGCATTTCTTAATGGTTACCCTTATGACCTACGAATGAGCTCTCCTACGTTTTTCAACCAATTAAATAAATGTTTTTTATTCTCAAAGACAGGAGATTCTTGTCACGTTTTAATTCAGAAATTTAAATCAGATAATTTTGTTTTTGTTCACCACATGTTGAATATTAATAACACTAAAACTCTTGGCATGTATATTTAAGAGAATCCATCTGTAATGAACAGTTAATAAAATTGTGCTCATCGTGCCTGCTGTTATGAAATAAAGCATTTCACGGAACTTTGGAGTTTTTATTTCCATTTAATTTTTCTAGACGTTAATAGAGTTCCTATTTTATACAGTGTTGACAACTGTGAACTTAAAAGGCTTTTACAGAATTTTTTTACATTTCTACTGCTTGGCGCCTATTTGTCTTGATTTTATTTTTATTTGTATATCTGAAAATAGATAGCTTGAGTTAAGGGCTTAACAACAATAGCAATTGTGAGTTGAAACACAGGCATCCCTGACTGCATCCAGGCAGTAGTGGCTGGTGACTTCAGATCAAAGGGGGGCTGCAGGAGTCAGCTGAATGGGTGGTACCAATGGGAAGATGTGTGGCCAACTAGAAAGGGGCAGAGTTATGCTCAAAACCACAAAAACTGGGACTTTAATTAAATATGCTGCCCTGGGTGCCAAACCATCATTATGAGAGTCCAATCAAGACAAAATGAAGTGTAGAAGAAAAAAAAATTCAATGCATTGGCTACATGACAGCTTACTTAATATCTAGATAGAAACAAAAAGGTTGTGAGGCATGAAAAAATAAATTACTTTTTAAATACATTACTGGAATCCCAATCAAAATCAAGTATATAAAAAAAACAAGCAGCACTCAACTCAAACCACTTCTCCTTGCACTGCAGTTCTAATTATAATTTATATTCAGCTTTATAAAAGTACCAAGTAACCTGCTGAAAGTAGCAATCTCTGTGATACCCCTACTTGTAAAAATTTTTCTTATCCAAAAAAGACCTGCTGCCTGACAACATCTATCTACTTGTTTCATGGAGAAAACATGATCAAAGTAAAAAAATGAACAGCAAACAAGAAACAAGCTCAAGATAAATTGTTTAAAGGATTACTGCACAGGTTATTGACCACACATGATAGATTGGTATTCTGTTTAGTTTACGGGTAAAGCCTGCACAGATGACTGCAAGTCTCCAACAAATGTAATGAGCTTCTGAAAATACTGTACTCCTGTCCTTTATTACAAATACTGTCATATGCATTTCAATACCTAAGGCTTATACATTATCTAATTATGTAAATATTCTCTGCATGGCAACAACACAAAGGTTTTCAGTTTCGGTAATTCTTTAACTGTATGCTTATTAACACTTACTTGCATCTTACAATCTCAGACAAGCTTACCTGATGGTCATTAAAGCATTACTACTTAAACACAGAGCAACAGGCACTGCCACAGCATGCATTTTCTGAATAATAAGAAGCATAAATCGATGGTATAAAAATATGACAGAAAACCAGAACATTCTGCAAAATCAAGGACAGATGAAAAGCCACTGTAGTACTTGCGTCTACCTTGGATGGGGGAATACTCTGCACACTTACACTGCATAACTGCTCCTTGCCTTGCTTGGACACATCCAGAGTCACTACATGGGGGAGTGGGGTACAAGTATGCCACAGTTTGAAATGTCTCTGGCTGATGGTGATGGCCCTGACACATTTGTCATACCTCTCAACCTCAGAGCAAGAAATCTGAACAAAGTCATAAAGAGAAGTGGGACAAAGGCCCAAAAATAAGGGCAATTTTTAAATTTTGCTCTTATAAACTTTGAAAGATAATAGAATAGTAGGTGTTGCATTAGTATGAATTTTCTGAAGGGTATGAAATCTGAAACTCAAATGTCTGTCATTACTTTCTAACTTCAATCTTTAATGATTTGCCACTAATATGCCAGAAAACCACAATTTTATGAAAAACAGACCAAAAATGTGATGCAAAAATATAAAATAGCCAAACAATATAGCTGGGAACTTGTCAAAGAAGGGACACCTTTTTAAGTGGAGCAGCTGACAAAACAAGAGAATCTACATGCATTTCTAAAATAAAAGTAATCTATAACTCTAAAGGTAATATATAACACTGATCATTACAATTATTTATTAATTGTAAACCCTCCACATTTTCTTCCAAAATTGCCATTTTGCGGAGGGATTATTATGGGGAGAGCAACATTTTGAGCCAAAACTGGGGACAGTTGAGAGGTCTGGATATACCTAATTCTATAAAGCAATTTATTTGCACGTACCTCTCAACTTCTTAATGCAGGAAATCTGGACAAGGCCAAATATATTGGGGGAAAATACAAACAGTACTAAAAATTGCTCTTGTATAAACTTAGACAGTTGATAGAATAACAGGTTTTGCTTTAGCATGCATTTTTCTGAAGGGTATGAAGTCTGAAACTCAGTGTCTATCATTATTTAATGACTTCATTCCTAAATGATTTGCCAGAAAACCACAACTTTTATGAAGAACAAACCAAAAATAAGAAGGAAAAATCTATTCATTCTGTGAAAATCTGGACCATTGAGAAGTATAGTTCAGCTTGGGCTGTCTTTGAGTTTGCCACCCTTTCCCCCTCACAAAATCATGGTCGAATGGGGCCTCCCCCCTGCAGCCATTCCAATGTCCCATTACTTGGCTATTTCACCCCATTTACCATAAACACTGTAATGTGCATACTGCTTTACTTCTTTGATGATTTGGATTTCATTTAAAAGTTTTATTTTACATTTTACAGCACAAACACTAACAGACATCTGCTAAACAAAGCAATGCAGTCTCACAATGAAAATAGACTTAGTATTTAAACTTCCCTGCCCATGAAACCTACATTCATTGAAACAGCATTGAAACCCACATTCAAAGAAAATACATCTGGCCAGTGGCAGATAAAGATTAACTTTGGGCTGTTTTCAAATCATAGGCCTGTTGCACATGTAACATACATGTGTTCTTTGATACACCTTCCTGATTGTATTAAATTATATTCCTTGTATAATACAGTACAGTTGTTAGAGGGCATTTTAAATTTATTGTTTTGAACATTTTTGCAGTAAACAATGAAACAAAATGCATGCGCCAATAATGACAAAACTGCCCAGTTCAGAACATTTCCATCATAAAAGTCTACTCAAACTTCTACAATCCACCAGTATCAGTAAATATGCACAATCTCTACAGAAGTATGTCATCTAAATAATTCCACATTAAATAGATCTGTAACTAATAAAGAGGTTGCTGCTAGCAAACAACTTTATATTTCATTGTTTCCTCTACAAATAAAGTGCCTGTTGCCCTTGAGGAATACATTTCCTATGTTACATCAAAAAATGATAAGCTAGTAATATTACTAAAGGGAATGGATGGCAAACTGATAACAGGTTCCTAGTTACTAGGTATTTCTGCCAAAGAGGACATTCTCAGGACTGCAGCATCCACCTCCTTTAAAAGTACAACACAGTACAGTATCAGCAATGCATCTATATACTGTGGGGGTAGAACCCACAGCCTTATGCATCAAAAGCAAGTACACTACCTGTTCTGCTATTAACAATGCAAGCAGACACAGCATAAGTAGCACTAAGCTTTTCTTCCCCTGAAGCTCTCAGCTCCTTGTAAAATCCACTCGACACTCAGCTGTATCTCTCAACTTTGCAGCACAAGAAATCTGGAAAAAGTCAAAATTTATTGGGGGGGGGCAAAAGCCCAAAAAACAGGGGCACATTTTAAACATTGCTTGTATAATCTTGAAAAGTTACTAGAATAAAATGCATTTTACTGCCAAGTCTTGGCCCCAGGACCCTGTGCACTACAATCAGAGCAATATACCACTATGCCACATCAGCTGTGTCTTAAAAGGTAGAAAGACCGAAACTTAAATGGCTATCATTTAGTGAATTCAGTTCTCACTATGGCTCTCAACCTCTTAGCACAAAACACCTGGAAAAAGCCAATAATGGGGGAATACAGCCCCCAAACATATTCAGTGAATCCAGTTCTTACCATAGCTCTCAACCTCTTAGCACAAAAAACTTGGACAAAGCCAATAATGGGGGAATACATCCCAAAATAGGGACAGATTTCAAATATTGATCTTATAAACTTAGAAAATTGCTAGAATAAATGGTTTTGTGTTACCATGTACTTTCTGAAGAATATGAAGTCTGAAATTCAAATATCTGTGCCTGTCATTATTTAGTGAATTCAAAATCCAGAAAACCACAGATTTTATGAGGAACAGAACAGAACAAAAATATGAGGCAAAAATCTGAATAGTTTTCACAAGTGATGGTGGGTAGGGAATTCAGACTCTTGCCACTTGCACCCAAATTACAGGGTTTGAGCCTGAGTTATTCTCTCTAGCCACCAGGTATATTTCCTGAGTTTCGTGCTAGCCACGAGGTATATTTAAGTGGGGTTTGGAGTCCGTCCCTGCTTTGTCTGAAATCCCTCTTTGTGCTGCAACTTCAAAGTCCCAGCTGTTTGCAAGTCCCAGCTCCGTTGCTCCCAGTTCTGTTTTATAGAATCTGCATTTGTCTGTTAATCCCACATGTTCAATGGACTTTGTAGACCAACATGTACATAGTCCAGTACCACCAATATTAACCTTTCATCTTTTGGTTTAAATTCACTTCTCCTTAACAATTCCTGCATCAAATCCTGATCAACATGAGGATATTCCAGGAGTTTTCTACAGGTACAACCATATTTATGCCTTTTCCACATTTATTGCCTTTTCATCTGATCATTATCCTTATGTTCATTGCTTTGTTTTTTTAGCACATTCAGTTACTGCCTGATTTCTATCTACTTCTGGTTTGATTTTCATTCCCACTTGACACCAATATGCTTCTGCTAAACTAAGCTGGGAAGTCCTCTTAGACTATCTCCTCATGTTTTAAATCTTTCACTATATTTGGATCTGGTGAGGTTAGCAGATATGTATGAAGTCATGTAATTGTAGATCTATGCATATAATTAATTTCAAGGTGGGACACACCTCCTTCAGAACTAGGATTATATTATCTAGGTGTACACTGATTTTTATATATCATTTGATAAGCATGAAGCAGTTTTCTTGTTTTCCCTGTCCAACTAATCCTATACCTTTTGGGGCCAGTCAATCACTCCAAAACTGTAATTTTGAACAGGAAGATCAAATAGGTTTATAGTTTGGATTTTGTTCCTAGATTTCAGGGCTGTTTTTAGAATTAATTTTAATTTTCTAAAAATATCCCTTACTGGGTTTTGTTTATATTTGTTCAGGTTTTATTGTTGATCCTTCATCAATTCCCAAATATTTATGCCCTCTCTCTTGCTCAAGTTACTTTATATCACATTTCTGTCCCAGACTGATACTTTATTGCTACTGCAGCTTTCCTGCTTTAAATATTGCTTTTGCACATTTATCAAGGCCAAATGACATTCTTATATCATTTGAGAAAGTTTTTATCACTTGCAGTTGTGCTTTCAGTTCCTCTTCTGATGAACTACATAGTTTTAAACTATCCACAAAAAGACGTTGAGAAGTCTTTATACTTGGTCTTCTGGGAGCCAAACTGTAACAATGACCTAATCTATTAAGTAGAGATCTTAATGGGGTAAGGGCAAGAGAAAAGACCAGCAGTGACAAAGTCTAACCCTAAAATATCCTCCTTTGAATTTTTATCCCTGTGATAATAATTTGTCCTTTTTCATAGCTTAGTTGCAAAGTGGTTTTCCACTGTTTCATGGCCACTGTAATATAACTGATTAATGTAGGGTGTATCTTATAAATATGTAAGCATTCCTTTATCCATGAATATGAGATGCTGTGAAATGCTTTTTTGTAAACTATCGATGCCATACTTAGATTTTTCCCCTTTTGCAATTCTCCAATATGACTTTTTTAACACCAAATGATCCTTTGTTCCATATGACTTTGTTTAGTTATCCTTTTGTTCTATTGGCATGATTGAGTTTTTTCTAAAGAACTATAACTTCTACCAGATCAATTCCAGTATATACTCTAAACATTGTTGTAAGGCATAGTTATTGGTCTATAATTTTTTTAGGATAGCTTGCAGGTTCACACTTAAGGAGGAGTATAATTTTTCCTGTTGTTAACCAGGCTGGCATCTGCATGGGATTCACATATAAGTAGCTCTTACTCTAAGCTAAATCTTTGTTTAAAGATGTTAATACTTTTACCCAGAAGTTAGGTACTGTGTTTGGGCATGAGGTTTTCCATTTTGGAGCTTTTCTTAATTTTGTTTCAATTTCTCTGGCCATTACTTCATCCCATTACATATCCTTGTACATGTGAACTTCTTACTGTTTATTATAATTCTTCTATCCAGTCAGCATTTTGCTATGTTCCACAGGGCTTGCATTGATATTTCTCCAAACTGTGTCTATTTCTTCCTTTTTTTGGTGGCATTTCTATTCCTTTTGCGTTGTTTTCTAATTCTCTATAAAACTTTTTTGGGGTATCAACGAATTGCTTATTTTGCACTTTTCCTTTATATTTATCTGAACATCTTCTAAGTTTTTCACCTGTACAGCTATCTTTAGATTATTATTCACAATACTGTATGATAGATCCAGCTGTGTTCTGATATTGCTCATTGTTTTTATCATATCTGTCTTTCTAAGTATCCTTATTGATATGTTCCCTACTCTTTTCTCTTTTTCTCTATTCAATGCTTCCATGATGGCATGTGATTTTTTTCTCTCCCTTTCCCTTACTGCCCTAGGTTTTTGTGGTAAGACTTTATCTGTTATTAATTTAGCTGCACAGTAATATATCCTATTTACTTATGCTATGTCAGATGACTTTCTGTCTATAGTTTAATTAATGTGTTCATTTGTTTTATCAGACTTTTAGCATTTTGGGTCTTATGACTTTGTAATCTATTTCTTTCATCATTCTTAATATGTCTATACATCTCTGTTAAATCAAGCAACTCTTCCTTTAGATCATTTTCTTCTAAACCGAGGGTACATTCTTTGTTCTCCATTTCCTGCAGGCATTTTACAGAAAGTTCCAGAACATCTTCGTGTGACAAATTATTTTCAGCTACATCCTGTGTCATCTGTTGCTTTTTCATATTGGAACTCACTGGCCTATCACTCCACACCATTGACTACCTCAGAGTTGCCATTGTTTCCTGCTCCTTGCCTCACTGTTTCCTTTCTATTCCTTCCCTAGCTGTTCAACTCGAACTGAAGTTTTGTGCTGGTGTACTGCTTAAGGCTCCATAGTGTCTTCATGTGGCACATAATCAGATGCTTCCAGTTCCATCTGTTGTTCCTTACATTTGGGACTCATTATGACATCATGCTGTGATGTAACATGTGTCAGACTTTCTACTTGAAATCCTTTACTTCACATGCACTCCATAATATCAGATTCTATTTGTCTAACCTCTACTTTACTAATCTTCTGTTTTATGTTCCCCCTTTGTGATCTTATTTTTTTGTTTTGTGAAATTTTCCATATCTGGGTGCCTTTGCCTGTATTTCTCTTCTAATATCTTTGAAGCTGCTGTTTTTGAATTGTTTAGTTTGGCGTTCTCCTTTGCATAAACACTGCACCATATCAGAGCTCTCTCTCCTTCCTATGTCCATGTTTCTTTTTTATACCTTTCAAAAACCTCAGTCACTACTTTTTTCCAATTGTCCAGAGTTACTTGATTTATATAATGATGTTAATGGATCTGTTGTACTAATGAAAATAAATTCGCATTTGAAGCTATTGACAGTTTTTCTTGCACAAGTGATTTTCTTTCCTCTAATTTCTCTCTTATTGAATATCTACTATTTGGAAATTCTGGGCTCCTTGCATAATAATAACATTGCATAATTTCTTTCTTTTCCTCAGTAGTCCACTCTGTCATCTTTATGACACTTTTTTGGTCTGTCAGTTTTTTGTGGTTCTCATGGACTACTATTTCCTCCTCTGCATGGCCTAACAACATTGTAGGAAAGTTTCCTTGTCTTGATGATTCTACACTGTCATCTTTCCAGTCCTGGCACCAGTGCACATATCCACATACCAGGATTGGACTCTTTTTTTTTTTTTTTATTCTGGGACTTATTTTTGAATCTACTTCTGTTCATGATATATGCTAGATAAAATATAATTTATATATCAATGTCTTCTTGGTGAGGTTTTTGTAAACACGGGGGCCAGCTTGTGAAGTACTCACCAAGATTTAAGGATGAATGAATTTCCAGCAAAACTACTGTCCTTTGCTTACTAATTTTTTCATCTCTCCTTTCAGATCCCTATACACTTATAAATTGAGTCTATATTAGATGATCAAATTTTCAAAAGTTCGACTGTCATATGGTCGACACCATATGATCGAATTTTTGAAAGTTCGAACATTTTAATGGAGATCTCCATCTACCACAGAATGGGAAGATTTCCCTTTTCTGCAATGTAGTGCGATCTCGGAGTTGGTATATTTAAAGAGCGGGGGGTGTGGGCAGTGCAGGGGGCTTGCCCCCCTTCTTAAAACATTCAGGTAGGTTATTATTATTATTATTTTATGTACTTTTTTTTATTAGATTTTTCTAACTTTTAAAAGTTCAATCATATGGTGTCGACCATATGACAGTCAAACGTTTGAAAGTTTGATTATCTAATATAGACCCTATAAATCCACTAATATAGCTTGAAAGATTAGCAGACACATCTTTATATAGCAGACAATGCATGAATAAATTCTAATCAAATACCAATATCTGAAGGGCAGCATTTAGATAATGATATGAAACGCTACTGATTACCTAATTAACAGAAGTAAGATTTCATGCAGCTGACTTTAATAAGGTAAATGCTCTTCTGATATTGTCTCTATTGTGCATATTTAGAATGATCCATGAATGCAATATGGTGGAAGATACATAAGGTTATATCCACAATTAATAAGAAATCTTGGCCTATAGATAGAACAAGTTTATTCTGCAAAACTTTTGGGTCAACACCCTTCCTCAGTACATTCAATGTACTATAGAAAGAACAACCATTTTTGGATTTTGTTAGGTTTCACTAAAAGGTATATTTGCTATTTTCTCAAGGGGAAGGACACGATCTTCCTACTTTTTCCATTAGAAAACACACAGGAAAGTGAACAAGGGAAGACTACCTGTTTACTTATCCTATAGGAATGCCATCTGGAGCAGGAGCGTGTTAGCTGCTGTTTTCAAATTATGGTAACGTCATGTAAAGTGAAAATGAAAAAAGCTGTTAAAACTCATTTGGTTATCTTGGGTAGCTGAAGTGAAGAAAAGAATTAATTGATTTGGGCATGTAGGATATATATTTGTAATTACTTTATTAGATTATCAAAACAAAAGAACATGAACAGCAAAAACATAAATATATTCAGCAACTTTAAAATTGTATACAATCTATGAAGTACATTAACAGAATTAAACAATATTCAACATTAAATACATATTTACATATGACGAAGATGTTTATATACGCTACATACTTTTATATCAAACCTGAACAACTTTTTTAATCCAACATAATTTATAACTCCTTAGTTTTGTTCAAATACCAGTAAATATGTATCATAGATATCCCGCTTTTAGGTTTGGTTTCTGTCATGATCAGTTTTTAATAATGTTCAACTCTTTTAATTAATTTATACACTTCACATGCAAACTCCCTACTTTTCCAGAGTACATCATTCTCCATTCCACTACTTTGACTGTTATTGGTACAAGTGACAGGAGCATCCAGGTGGACAATTCTTCCTCAGTCCAACTTGCTATGTGTTTCTCTACCATGAGTCCCAGTGCTGCCAGGATCAAAGAGACATCCATTTTGCAAACTATTTTGGTCCACACTTGAGTTGCCTGCCTTCATCCTTGTTGTGCTCTCTGACATTCTCAAAACATATGAATCCTTCTTGAAGCCTTAGCTCCACATTTTTGCAGCCTTAGCTCCACATCTCCAACATTTCAAATTAGAAAGTCTTCTATCCTGTATTACTGATAATAGTTTGAAATGTTGGGACCCACTTAAGTGAGCCCAGTAATACTGAGAATGAATGGCTGAAAGAATAGATTTATATGTACTGACTATGAGATGGCCATTTCTTGAAATATTCCCATTTCTCTGTGGTTTGGTAATTTTGGGGGTGGTAAATATAAGCTTTTGTTGGGGTGGGAGTTGTGGAATGAAAAAATAAGAAGTGGAAGTTTAAAGGAGCAGTGTTCAGTAGTCACTCTTCTGCTTTTTCAGTGTGTGTGTGTGTGTGTGTGTGTGTGTGTGCGTGTGTGTGTGTGTGTGTGCGTGTGTGCATGTGTGTGCGTGTGTGTGTGTTTGTATGTGTGTATTGGGGGGGATGTTGCTGGGTCGGCAGTCAGTGTTATGACTGCTGACATTTCAAGAAGGAGCCTGTGTTACCTTATTGTGTGTACTGTAGTATAAATGAAGGATTCTCATGTATTGAACAACACATAAAAGCATTTCCTAAGATAACAGACATGTTCCAATGTAGTTTCCAAGTCTGCATTAATATTTTCCTCAATCATCTAGACCCCCTAGTTCCTCTTTTAATTGTCTTTGCTACCTGATATGCTCATATATTAGGCTGCCTTGACCATTTTTCATGTTACCCAGCTTGATCCAAGGAACATCTCAATGCTTTTTCCCTTGTGCAGTGTTTGAGCACTAAACATATATCTTCATCAATGTATTAAATCGATTTATGTTAATTCTTAGCTGGGAAGAGTTTCATAGCTCCTGGAGATGAAGAACGTTTGCAACATTTACTGAATGCTTGACTGCTGAGTTTTGTAGTCATCCTGCTGTTTCATTGACAATGATGATTATTTTGGCTGGTTATTTACTACATACCAGCTATTTATACATATCTTATGAAATTAATAGGTGTTACCTGTCATGGTTAGACTAAAGTGATGCGTAGCCATTACAACTGATTGACCTGACTAGTGACACTGCAATATATAACAAGAAATATCACTATAAGAAATACCCAACACATATGGGTCAAATTTTTAATAGTGTCAACAATTATGAATATGCTTTAATGTGCTTTAAATGTGTCAGCAGCTTTAAATATTCTGAGTCTGACGTGAATAACTGATCACCTTTTTCCTTCATTCCATTTTATGATGTATTTTTCCAACAGCTTTTCATTTAGGATGCAATAATATTTTTATAACCCTGTTAAGAAAGTTTTCTAAAACATATATAAAGCTTATAAAATAACATATTTACAATTCAAAAGTGCCATTCATGATATAGGATCATGTATGTAGAGCATTTCCACCAGGAGTATTAATTGGAAGCTTCCCAAGCTGTGTGCCAATGTTTTTTATTTATTTGGAAAATGCAGTATTATATTTCTGTAATATTTGTAGTCTGATGAACAACAAAATTATTATACATCACCTCAACAATAACTCTGCATTTCACATTGGTAAATGTTTGATTTTATTTGATTTTTCTAAGGAAAAACAGTTTAGGTCCAGGAAAATACATATAAGAAGTGTGCTAACATTAGAAAGCATGACATTTTTTAACAAGAATGCATACGTATTTGTAGGGATCAAATATGATGGAGAATTTATAAAGGCAATAGTTAACAACTGCAGCATGAATTTAAGGTAACTTTAATGTCTCAGAATGATACAGAGTCTTACTGGAATGGGCTGCAGTATTTTTGTCCTGACTGCTAAGTAATCTCAGTTTTTTTTTACTTCAATTCTCCTTTCTTGACAGGTATAATTAAGTAGAGCTGGCAGAAAAATGACTTTCTGCATTAACTACAGTTTTCCTTCTTTGCCATTCATTTTTCATCCTAACTTTAATATGGCTGTCATCCATTAAGTAAATGAAAACATGCATTACTTTTGATGTGCATTATTTGTAGGCATTTTATATCACATATTTCATGCCAACAACATTCATTTAAAAATATAAATCTTTTACTCATGTGTAGTCTTCAGGTTAAAACGTATGACTAGAAATTATGATTAAAACAAATTATTTATTTTCATAGGGTGATAAGCTAGTTTTTTGGTCTTTTTTGACTTATTAACCTCTTCATGCTACTGACTGTATCTCTGAGTTCTACACTAAGGCTGGTATTCATAGTCATTTGTGAAAATGTGATAGGGGTATATCTGATTTTTATGAATAAGCATAGCGAGATTCATAGAGGCTAAAATCCTTAATACAGTGAGGTGCAAATAATAAATTTGGTAAAGCTGCATATGCGAATTTAGTGTTCTTGCAATTCATAGTCCGTATGGTATGCATATCCCTTGCTAAATATAATGCTTTGCCTTTCATATCTGAGTTGCAATCCACAAACCTGGCCCCAGTCAACTTTTCAGTTGTTTGTTCAAGTATGCACAAGCACTTCAGTGACACAAATTAATTATTTCCCTATGCAATGCTTTCAGTAGCTTGTATGCGCAAGCATAAAATACCACAAAATAAATTATTTTGCACAGCAATCACTTCAGCAGTTTGTCCAAATATGATCACGCACCAATATGAAACATGTCCTCATCAATCCCTTCAGCATTATTCTAAGTATACACAAGCAGTAAAATGAAATACTTCCCCCACTGATCTCTTCAGCAATATGTCCAAGCATGCAAAAGCACCATTATGAACTATTTTCCCAGCAATCATTTCAGAAGTATGTCCAAGTACACACAAGCATGGAATGAAACATTTCCCCACTGAACCCTTCAGTAGTCTGCCCATGTATGCACAAGCATGTCCCTGACACCAAATGAAATGTTACCCCTTCCCCTTGCAACTCCATATTTTCATGTTAAATTGCTGCTTACTGTTGTAATTTCAGGGCCATTTACACAGGTTTATGCAAACAACCTCATTATGGATTCATCTCTATAATCCTACTGGTACACAAACATGTAATGCCCCTTATCAGTGTATCAGCTGCCCCTATTGCTAATGTCTTAAGCGTATTATGATTTCCAAAAGGGAGACTTGTTTATAAAAGGGCCTCCACATTTATGTAGTCAACCTGAAAGTCCATGATTTGCTTAACCACATATTGTCACTCTTTGTGGATTACTGTCACAAAAATATGAAGTCTCAGTCTATAAATATCAGCCTAAGATTTCACGTAAAATGCAAATCTTGTTATCTCATTCTGGTATGAATAGAAATTAGGCTTGGGTGTTACTTAGCACTAACGTCCAGTATGGACATGGCTGAGGAAGAGCATCATGACATTCATTGTCCTTCATATACCTCACTATTGTTGTTTCCTAGACACAAAGATATACAGTAACTACACAGAGAGCACTGCATTTCATCACCCCACCATTTTGTGTTTTAAGCAGCTACTGCTCTAGGCATTGCCCTGTCTCAGCAGTAGGGAAGTGCTATACAGAAAATGCTTTTTTTTCTCCTGTCTCCAATGCCATTTCAATGAATATTAAATTAATTTCATCCTGAGTGGTCATCCAAAACTTCAGTATGGCAAAAACAAAGACAAAATATAAAGTAAAATAAATTCATTCACTCATTAATAAAAAATAGAATTTAAAATATAATATTCTGTGCTTTGCATAAACAAAGCCAAAGGAAGACAGACTGAACGTCTTGTAGCATGAACAATCTTCAAAAATGTGCTTAATAGGTTATTCATTAACAGTGATTTGAATTGATTGAAGCTAAAGTGAAGTTTCACCTAACAAATGAAATAATGAAAGAGGTGTCTGTTTGTGTTTATGTATGTGTATGTCTTACCTCTGCTGCTTTGCTTTAGAATTCTCAGGCTACCACAGATAATAGGGGAAATGGCTCAAGAATGTGACAAAATATGGGACAATTTGTAAATATTACTCTAATTCACTTAGAAAATAAAAAGAGCAAAAGGTTTTGTGTTAGCATGTTTTTCTTAAGAATAAGAAATATGAAGCTATAAATAGTTTAAACACTGATAGTCTTGTCAGCAAATGCCAAGGAATGTTCAGCCAGCATCATGTTTCCCTTCATATCACTGATTCCAATATCACAACTTTCATGTTGTGTCCTTTTTTATTGTGACTAGCAACAAACCACTCAAAAACATCAACAGTATGTCAGCATGACAATGCAACAGTAAGGTGCAAAATAAGTATGAACATACCCATAAAGTTATGCTAACAGTACTAATGTGCCAACACTAAGTTTGAACAACATAATTTGTTTAATTTGGCTTTAAAGCAATGGTCAAACAAATCAATTATAAAAAAAATAACAAAGAACTGTTTATATAGGTCCACATATGATCAGTACATCAAAGGTATACATATCAACAACAATTAATATTTTTCAAGCACATCTTTAAGTTTAAGTTTACATGAATGTGTAATATTAGAAGTTATCATCTTTATAGTATGCAATTCACTACTGCAAACAATTGTTGCCATACTAATAAATTCAACACTACAGGGGGTAACTTTACTTTTCCAATTTTTAGTAATTACTTTTCTGGTTATAGCAAGAATTGTCCAAAGAAGAGTCACTTGGGTTTTTGGAATTAAATCAGGAATTGGAACATTAAATACAACTAAAGATTTAGAAATATTACATCTGTCTGATGATAGATCTTGAATGAAATCATGAATTTCTTTCCAATAAAGGGAAAATGATCATGTTCATTTACCATATGCATCTAATCAGTTATTATTTCAGAACCACATCTCTGGCATTTAATTATATTTGGTTTATACATAATTGTAATTTTGTTAGGAGTGGCAAAAGCTCTGTGTAAGAATTTCAAAGTGAAACATTTCCAGTATAATGAAGATGTGGTTTTATCTGTAGATTTTAACATTATTTTCTTGTATTCTTCAGAGACGTCTTCATTATTAATTTCTGAGGAATAATTACAATAGGAATTGTCTAAATATGTGAAACCTAACTTAAGAATTTTAGAGATTTGTGACAAACATGAATTATTTTTCATTGCATTAGTACTGATATTTATTAAGAATTTCAATAATTTGGGGAATGATTTCTTATCTAGATCAAATATCTTATTTATCGCTGTGTTCCCAAAGTGTCTAAATATTTGCAAAATTAACCGGTTCTCAGAATATTTATTTGTATTTGGATCCTATATATATCAGTACCATTTAAGAATTGATGCCAATAAATGAAGTTACTTTGTTGTTAAAATACTAGCATCTTGTTCAAGTTATGAATTTCTAAGCAGTCATTTGTACATGCAATTGCCAGCATAGAAAATATTAAGTCTTTAATACAATGGTTAGAATATGTGAACTTTTAGAAAAAGGAAGTGGCATTATTTAAACAGGGAATTTGAGAAGAGGGTGTAATTCCATTTATGCAAAAACATTTTTAATAACCAGATAAAACTATTAGGGACTGTTTGTTTATGACTGGTTGCAATATATTGATTATTTATTAATAATATTTCTTGATGTATTTGTTTCCATTTTGAATCATAAGATGAATTTATCCACAATGCTATAAATTTTACAATTCTTGAAGTAGCATACAAATATCAGGGAATCCTATTCCACCATTATCCCAACATTTTCTGTGCCAATTAAAGGAAACTCTTGGTTTATTTGGATACCAAAAAAATTAAGTATAATATTATTTATCTTTTTCATCAATGTTTTTAGTGGAGATAGTATTAAAGATTGTAAGAAAAATCAATATTTTAGGGAGAACTACCATCTCAATTCACATTAATCATTCTTCCATGGTAATGAAAAGTTTGTTCCACTTTGTGAGCAAATTTAAAACTTTAATAGTAACCTGTTGAAAGTTTGTTAGTATCATTTCTTTACTATTAGACATGATAATTATACCAAGATATTCATTTGATTGCTATTGCAATTGAAGTTAGAATATTTTTGTATGATTTTTTTTAAATTTTGTGTTAATTAATAATGCACTTGTTCTATTATGATTAAATCGTAAGTTCAAGATTTCTTCAAACTGACTCAAAGAACTAATTACATGTTCTATAAAATTCCCCAAAGCAGGCAGAAGACAGCTCGATATACAGCTAGATCCAAAAACTTGATGAACCAGCAAGTAATTGTACCAAAAAACTTTATTGCAGAGAAAGAAAGTTAGCGCTTTCAGTCTGAAGAAGCGCTATGGTATTACCATGAAAGCACTAACTTTCTTTCTCTGCAATAAAGTTTTTTGGTATGATTACTTGCTGGTTCATCAAGTTTTTCGATCTAGCTGCATATTGAGCTGTCTTCTGCCTGCTTTGGGGAATTTTACAGTTTTACAGTTTCGTTTGGTTGCTGCAGCTGGGTTTGTTTTTGTTGTAATTAAATGTTCTAATGAATTTTCTATATTTGTTAGCAAAATGTCATCAGCAAAGAGCTGAATCTTTAGTTTGAAATCTTCTTTTATTTAAATACCATTAATTTTCTTATGAGATCTAATACTATTAGCAAAGGGTTCTAATGCAAAAAGTAAGGGTGTTAGTGGACAGCTTTGTTTTGTGCCTTTTTGTAAGTTAAAAGAATTAGAAATACAAAAGCCTATTTTAAGATAAGTACAAGAATTATTGTATAACATAGACATTAATGCAGTTAGCTCATATGAGAAATTATACACTTTTAAGTTTTTAAACAGGTACAACAAATTAACTGAGTCACAACCCTTATCTAAATTGAGACTAATGATACAAAGTTCATTTTTAATTTTATTTGCATAGTCTACTCATGTATGTATTCTTGTTATATTATCCTGTACTTGTCTATTTAAAATAAACTCAGTTTGATCATTGTTAATTTGTTTAGGTATAAGTAGATTAATTCTGTTAGTTATAGTTACAGTAAACATTTAAAAGTGAAATGGGTCTCTATGATGAACAATTAGTAGGATCCTTATCTTCTTTAAAATATGTGATATAAGGGAATATTTTCATGATGGGGGACTTCATCAGTTGATTTTATTTCTCTATAGACCGTATCTAATAATTTAACTGCATTATCTGGTAGTATTTTATATAGTTCTGACATAAGACAATGTAAGCCTGGTACCTTATTACTTTTTATCTTATTATTTGATCTTTTATTTCTGTTAAAGTGAATTGAATGGTCTATCATTTTTTTTATTTGTTCACTTGTTATTTTATTATTTATATTTCCCTTAGATAAGTTTCAGCTATATCATCATTATCTGGGTTATTTGTATTATTATTTATTTCACAAAATATTTTAAAGCCCACAAGAATACCTTTAATATCTGTTCTTCTTTCTTTTTATATTATTTATATGTGTTATAATTTCTTTGATATGATTTAGTTTATTCATTTTCTTTGATCTAAGAGAACATTTATGCAAGCTTTAAGGGTTTACTAAATATGCCTGAAGTTTAAGTTTCTCCAGATTTATTTAAACTTTAAGATTTAGAATTTCAACATACTTTCTATTTAAGTGTTTAAGTTCAGACTGACTGATAATGTCATTTGGTTTTAGATTTAACTTGAGTGTGTCTATTTTGGCCTGTAGTGTTTAAGTTCTTTGTCCCATTCTCTTGTTTTACTAATATACCAGCTTGTAACTTTTTCATTTAAATAAGCCTTTAGTGAATTCCATAGGACAATGTCAGATACATAACCATTCATGTTTATTTCTAGGAACTGTTTGATCTCTTTAGCCTACAAATCCTTATATCCTTTTATTTTAATAATGTATGCTGGCAATCTCCTATGATGTATTAAATTGTCAGTTTTTAAAATAATATTAAATATTATAGCATTATGGTCTGATAATGGATATGAAACTACTGAAACTTCTCTGATGTGCGATAACAGATTTTTTAGACAAAATGTTATTAATATTTGTTTGTGTTCCATATCTATATGAATAATGGGTAAATTGAAACGAGTTTGCTTTCCTTAGCTCATATATATCCTTTAAATGTATTTGATTTACAAAATTTGTTAAGTGTTTAGCTGAAGATGTGATTCTCAGCTTTCTATCTGCAGTAGAATCTTTCTCTGATAAAATACAATTAATATCACCAGCTATTATGACTTCACCTTTCATGTAATAGGTTATAAAGTAATTTTTTGCATCTTTAGCTTCAACCCCTGGAATGCAATAAGAGTCCACCAATGCATAAAGTTTCCTGTTCCAGTCAGTTATAACAATGCTTAACATACCATTTTTATCAACATACATATCTTTTACTTTAAGCATTACTAGTGAGTTCTTCCATAAAGTGAGGGTGCCTTTTCTTTTAGTTCAAAAGTCAGAACCTGCTAAAACCAAATAAATTTTTAATAAAAGTTTAGTAATCTAGACAGTTCTTAGAATTTTCAGAACTCCCACAGCATCACAAAAGGGCTCATGACTCTAAGTTGTTTTAAGCTGGTTTTTATGATAAGGGCTTGAAAAGGAATAATCCATCAGTTACAATTCACACAAAAATGCTCACAAGTGAATCCAAGCCACCTCCACACCACACACCAGTCCCTCAAACCCCTCCACACTACCAAAAAAATAAGAAAAAAAATCTCAAAGTATCCAAATCACTAAAAAGCCATTGCACTCAAAGAAATAACATTTAATGATTCAGCAAGGAAAATGTTTTGCTTGAGATGTTTAATATAAAGCACAGTCATTTTTTAAGGAAACATAGCATATAAGCTTGCATGTTATGTGTGATCCGGTTTTAACTTGTAAACGTGTGAATGTTACTGTAATTATTTGATATCATTCCAGTAGTAATGTTTATATCTATATATATATATATATATATATATATATATATATATATATATATATATATATATATAAAGCTATATTTTTATACTTTCTTTAAAATGCAGCATGTCTGGGTGCTATTGCATTTCAAGTATACTATCAGTAGCACACTACTAGACCATTTTAAGAACACAGAATATAATTTAACATGCCTCTTTAATGTCATTTGTTGCATCTGGTATTATATTCAATGGTACATTACACAACTATGCCAAAGTATCAGAAGTGTGTCACCTAACATAAGTTTCATCATAATAATGATTAACTTTTAATAAAATGAATAGTTTATTCCTTTAAACTCTAAATAAAAATAAGTGGCTTTAATTTCATATATAGCTAAAAGAATCAAACTTTAATATTTTAAAAAGTGAACTAGTAACCATTTCAAGTAGGGAAAGAGACAAATAAATGATTTACCTTGTAAAAAGTAATATTTAGCACCTGTTGGCAATTATTCAAGTACTTCTTTAAATTAATAAGAATTCATAACCATGAAATGTATTGACTTTCATTTGTCTTTCAGTTTTTTACTGTTTTTATCTTTTATTAACCAATCATCTCTTGTTGCATTTCTCTTCAAAGAAGATGATAGATTCCAGTCTATTTCTTGTTTTTTTTTCTAGGATTTTATTTTTCTGTATAAAGTCCATTGTATCTTCCAAGGTGTTAAAAATCTTCTTTCCATCTGGAAGGTGAATCCTTATTTTTGCTGGAAACAAGTTTTGTGCTTCGATATTGTTTTTCTTTATGCTTTTAACAAGTGGCACACATGTTTTCTCTTTAACATTACTAATGTTGAATACTCATTGTCAAATCTTAATAGTATTTTCTTTAATTTAAACTGGATAATTAGTCCATACAGCTTTTAATACTAAATCCCCTTATTCCCCAACCCAGTCTGTTTGTAGCTCTGACCAGCACCTTCTAGACATCTATAAACCCAACAAAATGTATGGTAAACCCCTCTATAAACACTCTGTGTCCCTTGCATGGAATAGGCTACCATCTCATATTCGTAACATCCCTAGTTCCAGCTGCTTTAAAATTAAAGCCACGCACTATTCTCAGAACTCAAAAGCCTGTCCTTGCTTAAATCCTCCATAATGTGCATTTTCCTTTCTTTTTCTTTTCACTGCCTCTCTACATCTAATAATTTAATGACTAATCTACACACTAGACAATACATTATGCTGCTTGGGTAAGATATGTCATTATTGTAAATGCTTAATTGTGTCCTGTGGGGTTAGTTTTTCCACTATTTCAGGAAGATATGGTCTCTCACGCACTAATATGATTCAATCCAACAACCTCCGCCTCCCAGGATGCTAAGATTACAGGTGTACACCACACGCCTGGCTAAATGTACTAGTTGTATTTATTTAATTTTGTTTTATTTTTACTACAGTTATTTGTTTCACCTGATTACTGCATATGTAATTTTGGCTTATGTTGTATTGCTGCACTGTTTTTCGTGGGTATATTGCCTGTTATGTTATCTTTCTATGTTTGTATTGCTGGTAATGTAAGATAGCAACACCGGTGTAACACGGCTCGGACAGGAACTAAAAACTTTTTATTATTACAAACAAGACAAAAATAAATGGTTAAGCGCTTTCATCTGAATATACAGACTTCATCAGAACAGTTTAGGACCATTTGAAAAATCAAATAAATAAACTTTTTGGCGCCAAAAAATAATTCTGTCAATTGTGGTTTAAATAGACAGTGCTTGGCTATAAGCCGTTCCTTCAGAATCCTTATTAATAACCAAACTAAAAACCACAAGTTGTCTGCCCACATTTCCCTGCATGATAATAAACTTATTCATTCTATCTACTGATACCATAAATAAGTACTGCAACAAATGATAATAAATAGTAAATGCATAATACTACAAAATACTATAAAAATGCTATAAAAATACTATAAAAATACAAGGTACTATGAATATGCAAAATGCTTAGAAATTCTACTGTTTATACTCCTGCTATTAAATAATGAATATATAGTGTGTCTATTTGATATATCATAATACTAATATATATCAATAAAATATGAAATATTAAAACATTGAAATACATTAAAATGCATGTATGTGAATCCAAATTATTGAAGAACAAATCCTAAAAATACTGTTGTATCATTAATACCACTAATGTGAATAGTACATGATGTGAATACATAATAACTGTGTGCCATTATGCCAAAGTCAAAAATGGATTAATACTGATATGATCATTGATGCCTGGTTTTCTCGTGGCATCAGTTAAAATCTGCCATTTACTTTCTTTCATACCCAGAAGGGCTTTCCAATTGCCACCACATGGGGAAATTTCTACATGGTCTATAATGGCAAATTTAAAAGAATGTGTATCTCCACTATTAAATATATGTCGATACAATGCATTGTTCTTGTCCTTTACCTTAATGCTGTAAAAATGGTCATAAATACGTCGCTTTAACTGTCTCTCAGTTTTACCTATATAAAAAGCAGAGCAGGCCATACATTTAGCCAAATAGACTATATTCTTAGTATTACAATTCCCCGCTCTATATTTAATATATGTCCTGTTAACATCATCTAACTTACATACATCTGCTTCGTTTATATCTTGGCATTGTTTACATGACCCGCACTTTCTAGTAGTATGTACTTTCTTCGTCTTACTATTATTCTTCATCATGATTTCCAACTGTCTCTTTATATTCCTTCTGGTTTTGTAAACGAAACATGGATGTTTACCTAAAGTAGTTTCTATTTCATCATCCACTGTTAACAAATTCCAGTGGTTCCTAATGACATTTTTAATGAGAAAGTATTTTGGTTGCTCCAGTTGTGACAACTATTTGGAAAGGTACTTACTGAATGGGGCATTATTTTTAATGCATGGCCTGATGAGATCGAGCAGAGTAGAAAGATCACATCCTTGGACCTCTATGCCATATCTTTAGATATAAACTGTGCAATGAAAAATTGACTTTTGTACAATATTGGATACTTGGTGATCAAATAACAGTTAATTAATTATCAACATAGGTTCTCAGATCAATAACTATAGGATCAACTTTAATGGGTGTGTTGTCAATGTGATAGATGCAAAGGTAATCATGCTAAAGGAAGTTTATGATTATAGATTCCTCTTCATTTAGTTTTCGTCCATGGTTTTGACAGCTTTGGAAAAGGCCCTTTTGGAAGATGTTGGTGTCCTCTGGGGAGTTTATGGTGGAATCAAGTGTGCACCCATTTGGAAACGTTGTTAGTTATAATATTTGCTTTGATTTCCAAGAAGTAAATGCCGAAGAGAAGTGGCCCAAGGACTGAACATCGGGGTATACCACTAGTGACAGATATTTGGAGGAGGAAGAGCCACCCACTCTAATTTGCAGGGTACTACATGTGAGCCAATTTTCTGGCCAATGAATTACATAGGGATTTACATTCAGCTGGGAGAGTTTATCTGCAATACCCAGATCTGGGATGCTGCCAAATGTCTTTATAAGGTTTAGATATTTGGTATATACTGATTTTTCCTCATCCATTGCTTCAGTAACTTCCAGTTAAGGATGTAGGATCTGCCCTTGATTAATCTGAATTGGCTTTGAATAAGGGTCTTTAAGCTATTTTTATCCTTATTTATTCATTCCATAATGATTCATTCTATAGTCTTCCATATGAGGTCAGTCAGGCATATGGGTCTATAATTACCCTGGTGTGTTGATGCCCTAGCTTTGTGCAAAGAAATGACTGTTGCTGCCCTCCTTTCATCTGGCACAAAGCTTGTTAGGAAGATGATATCAGATAACCTCTGTAGGGGGACTGATAAGTCATGTTTCAGGCTGACCAGAAGGGAGCAAAGTATTTTATTCAACTCCACAAAAGTAGTGAGTAGCACCTTGAGGACTTGTTCTTGGGAAATTTGAGAGGGAGTGGAGATGCAAGTATATGATTTGGGAATATAACGGGGGTACTAAAATTTGAACTAATTTTGTTCTCTAATAGATTGGCTATGTCTTTTAGATCTGAGTATATGATATTTATCATCAGTTCTGTGCAAGTCTGTGCATTGTTTCTGAGGGTTTACTATGACTTTGTTGAATAACAGAATATATCTCAGTCATTTCATCAACTCAAATGGCAGAAAATGTGAATGCCATTTTTACCATATGTCAAGTATAGTAAAAGTGATGTTTGACATTCAAACCAGTTCAAATGTTGCTTTAAAATCACCATTAAAGTCAACGGTAATTTTGCAAGAACCACTCACTTCTGTGCTTTTCGTTTTAAACATTCGGAAGGATGCAGTTAACTGTTTTTACCAGTCATCCTTGTGACTATGCAGTTTTGAAATCCGCATAAGTGTTGTTCAAAAAAATAAATAAATAAATAAAAAGGTTGGGAGAGTGGATTAATGGTTAATGTGTTTGCCTTACAAACCCAAGGTGCAGAGTTTGAGTCTCACAAGGGATAACCAGCTAGGCTTAAAATGACTCGCAAGGGCAGTTAGCCTAGTACGAACCTATAAAGAATACAACCAGGAAATTTGCTTTTGGGAGGGTGGCCTAATGGTTAAGGTGTTTGCCTTGCAAACACAAGGTACAGGGTTTGAGTCTCACAAGGGATAATTGGCTAGGCTTAAAATGGCTCACAAAGGGCAGTTAGCCTAGTACCAATCTATGAACATTCTATGAACATTCAGTTCAAGAAAATGATAGTAAACCTTTTCTGAAATTTCTAACATTATTAAAGAAGGCTTTTTGATTATCCTTCACCTGGTTGACTATTTTTATCTCATGTCTGGATTTGGTTGATTTCATCAGGGTCAGAAGTTCTTTGTTAAGTTTAGCAAGAACTTCATTGGTTTCTTGAGACTTAAACTTAGTTTTGTGTGCAATGAGTTATTAAAGCAATAACCGATGACATGGTGTGGTATATTGAATATTTACCCATGGTTGGTGTGGTTTAATCACAGGGGCGAAGCCCGAGTGATTAAATAAAGCCAACCGTGGGTAAATTTCAATATAACACAACCATGGAGTTGGTTATTGCTATTATACAATGACATTATTTAAGAAAAAAAATGCTTACTTTTCTTAAATAATGTCTTTGTATAAAGGCACATTACTGTTCTTCCGCTGGTTGTGGTACACTGCTTCCTTGTTTTGATGTACTGAGCATGCTTATGGGACTTGCGCTCCATGCATACTCAATACATCAATGCTTTGAAATGGAAGCAATGGTGAAAAGAAAGTCTCCATTGCTCTGTTTTTTCTTTTTTCTTTTTTTTTATTTGTTTAAAAAAATGTTTTGAGGACTTTATACCAATGGAAAAAAGTCCGGGTGACCGGACCTTTTTCAATTGGTATATTGTGGGATTTACAATAGGCATGCTGGCCAATCAGTGTGCAGGCTTTGGAATATTAATGGGGGGGGGGTCATTGTATAAATTCTGTTATTATATAGCCCATTTATGTTTGGTTTTCCCCTAGGGGGTTATTTTTAAATTTGGTATTGTATTTATTCTGAGGAGGATAGATGCATATGTACAGCAATTTGCATGTGCATAAAATTTGGTGGTAAACGATTCTGAATAAGGACTGTGGTCATTAAAATGGAAGGGGCTTTTAAATTTAGGCAGGTCATCACTCAGTTTTAGTAGATCAGCCCTGGCATAATCTCTGAATACTGAGGTATTAAAAGATACTTTCAACTTCACTCTTCAGGTGAATGCGATTTTTATGTAATCCCATTTGAAAAGGGAGGAAATTGAAACTGATGGGCTGTCCCATATTGGTAAGAACCAATTCTAGGATTTTATTGCCTCTGGTTGGGGTGGAGACTAACTAATCTAGACAGTTTGCATTAATGAAGTAGAGGAATTTCTGGGCATACATGTTTGAGGATGTATAAGTCTCCCAGTTAATGGGGGGGGGGCAGTAAAAGTCTCCTAGGAGAATAGTGTTTGGTTTAATGCATAGGGACTCTGTACTAGTTAGTTAGGAGGTATGGGCTGAGGGGAACATAAAATCGGTGCTATAGTTAGCTATAGTTAGTTATGCTATGCTGTGTTATGATAAAGGGTTTTATTAATAGCAAGTTGGACATGGAAGAGTTGTATGTCATTATCTTATCTAATAAGTTTAGAGGTGAAGTTTTTTTAAGACTATAAAGACATCATCTAATGTGATGGGCCTGAAAGTGTAGTAGGCATTGAAACCCTACACTAATTGAGTGCTCTCAATGGTTACAAACCATATTGATATATACTGTACCCCTTTGGAATGACAGCGGAAGCTAAGACAATTGCTGAAGTTAATAATCTTTTGTTTCTATTGCAGAATCATTCTTACTGATGGTAGAATTCTGTTCAACTCTAGAGTCATACCTGCCTCATACACATATTCTGAGACCTACATCAAGTCTCTCTTCTCTCTTCATATATTCCAGGAAGGTACTTGTGAAATAATTTAGATTCATTGCGCTATGGCTGTGTCACGTGTGCACTTGAGGTGCAAGGACTTGAGTGCATGTCAGATGTGGAGAATCCTGGAACTTGATAGGCATTTGATTATGACCCGCTGCTTGCGTAGTGTGAGTGGTGGATCTTTATGTATCACTGTGAAGTTACTTATGACTAGGATATTAGAATGTGTGGAGGTTTGCCTTACAGGCTATTAAACTGTCAGTGTGATTCTTAGATGTATGTTTAAAGGTGGGTGCGGCATGTGTTGTGTACTTGTAAGGTAGCTGAGGGGACTTGTTTCTTAGGTTACATTCAAGAGGTCTTCATGGTTTAAGTAGGTTACTTTTATGAGCTTCAGCTTATGTACATGTATGTGTTTGGTCTGAGCTGCGTGTGATCGGCTTAGTGTGGTGCTTTGTGGTGCTGACACCCTACATGTTATTTGTTGTGGTTTTATATGAGGGCTTTGCTTTTAATAACGATATATAACTACATCTCTTGTGCACTGTATCAGTTTGTTTACGTAGTAGGTGGTTGGTTGTGAACATGAGACAATTGCTACACTGCCTCAGGATGCTCATTTCAAGCATGCTGGTTACAGAGTTGCTGGAAAGTACAAAATAGTTCCAGGTGTGTACTAATCTGTCCTGAAGGGGAAGTAGCACCTGTGAGGTTTGTAGTTAATTACTGCAGGTGCTATTTGTCTAGTAGTGAGATAATATTGGTCTCATCAAATGCAATTGATGATAATTATGTTCTTCTCTCAGAAAAAACAAAAGAGTAGCATTTATCTGATGCTGCTTCCTGTGAAGAACTATTAAGCCTGATATTGATGTGTTCATTGCACTTGCTATAGTCTTCCCTTGGTTGATATCCTGGAAAGAACCTACAGCAGCTGAACACAACAGAAGGCCATGTTGTAAAAAAGCCCTAAAGAGGTTCTCATCAAAGCTGCAACTAGATCACTCACTGAAGTCACATATATGTTGTTGTATTAGTACCAACAGTAGTCAAAACCCCTCTGCTCCTTCTGTCACCAGGAACAGAGCAGAAGCATTATTGATTACAAATTTGAATTTATCATTCTGCTTATAACTGAATACAACTTCATTCCAAGTACTTTAGGGAAGAGTGACATCACTTTAATGAAAATGGAGTAGGTTCCCTGAGTAGACCTTCTGCTCAGCATTTTATTGGAAACAGTTTGTTTTGGATTTATTCACTCTATGCATAACTATCATCCAAACCAAAGGATAAAAAGGTCATGCAGACAAATCATTAAGTACAAACTGTATTTAACCTTTTTGTTTGGATGTTAGTTGGGATATTTTGCAGGCATGTTAATGTTTATGAGCATCGGCAGGGTTTAAAGACCCTGTGTTTCTAAAGTATAGCCAAACCATCCACTTTTTCTGTGCTGTTGAGGTTAATAAAAAGGCCAAAACATGCATGTCCAGAGCTAGTGAGAGTTGGCTTGATTGTCCTGAAAGTATCCATAAAGATTTAAGAAGTAAAATGTAAAAAGTTATGGGCATTCAGACGCCATGTAGCTGAAACACTTGGATGGTGCACTGGTGCAGTGGTAGCGTTGTCCCCTCCCTTCGGTTCAGTTCTCAGCTGGAGTGCCTTCTGTGTGGAGTCTGCATGTCCTCCCTGTGTTCGTGTGGGTTTTCTCTGGGTGCTCCGATTTCCTCCCACGTTTAAAGACATGCATCTGGAGCATTTCTCCCTGGACCTCTGCTGAAAATTGGCTATGTTCCAAGTCAAACTTTCCCAGTTAACAAATATAAAATAAATAAATATGTCCTTAAGGGATCATTGCATGCATCTCATAGGCCTACATTACAGGAGTTTGAAGTTATCATGCAGTGAAACTCTAGTTTGGCAGTATTTTTCTTTCAGTTTGTACTTAATGGTTTGGCTGTGTGACCTTTTATCCCTTTGGTTTATTTGGTTTATATTTATCTATATGACTTCACCATATGCTATCAGTTTTCATATGCGATGCTATGTATCTGCAGTCCTGGATGATGACCTTGATCTGGCATCTATTTTTTTCCTACTTTATTTATTTTCATTTATCTTGTTTAAACCATAACAATTTTAACATTATTGCAGGTTATGAAACCATTTTGTTATTGCTTTCTGCTTTATAACATGGACAGCTTTATTGAATCATATTACAACATCCAAATACATGCAAATTGCCCCTTCTAATTTCAAGCAAACAATCCAGCTACTGGAATTATACACTACAAAGAAATAAACATTTCCTTTTAATATCCATTACACTTCGTAATACACAAGCCATTAAGGAATGGAGAGATGTCTGAGAAATAATTGTAAACTACTGGCCAGGTAAACCGCCCAACCTAATGTTATAAATTTCCATTCATAGTTTAAAGGGAATCTTACCTTGCCCAAGTAACTTAGTTGTAGTTTCTTTAAACACAGATCTGAGTTCCTTTGCTATACCATCTGATATTGTTCACTTTGTCTTGCTTTTATATATCTTAGTTCCCCACCTTAGTCCTTAATTCTTTTTGAATCTCATTCATAATTTGTATCCCTACCTAAAACCAAGGGCAAGTGCCCTTTTCGGTCTACTTTATTTAAACGAAAACGCGTTACGTCGAACACCACTCCATCGACACATATACACCGTACCGCAAAATAATCGAACGCACAAAACCACGAAACTCAAAATACAGAATTGTCATACTTGGCCAACCCCACTACCTGAAACATACTACCCACTCAAACAAAATAAATAAACATACACCAACCAAAACCCTACTTCTAACCTTACATTAAACCCCACATGCACCACTATCTATGCACTATCCTTAATCCCTCCCTAACCTTAAGGTCCTTAACTGCTGCACACTTACCCTATGGACCTATACCCAAACAAAATAAATAAACCACACACATACACTAACCAAACCCCTACCTCATACCCTACACTAAACGTTAAATACATTACCCATCTTACATTACCTATCTATGCACTTACCTTAACCCTCACCCTAATCCTAACCCTAATGTCGGTAACTATCGCACACTTACCTTACCGATCTGTAGCTCAGATGGGCCAATCAAAACACTTTGACATTTCGATTTTCGTGGTTTTGTGTGTTTGCTAGATTCGTGGTTTGCTGATTATGTCGATGAACTCACATTTGACGTAACGTGGTTTTGATAGAATAAAGTAGACCCGTCCTTTCTCCATTCCCTCAGGATCACTTTTGTGGTTACTAGAAAAATCAAGCTTAGTAAATCTTTAACATAGATGGAACACCCTCTTCCCGAAACCATCCCACCAGTAGTTTTTTATCTTTCTTAATGTGCCAATCTGTATTTTTATACTTCCTGTAATGGATTGAAAATTAGCCTTCCAACAGTCTAACTGCTGCCAAACCCCAAAAAAAGATGTTCCCAGTTTCCCTCATAACCTATTTTACAACTCTAACATAACTGTCTCACCAATGGAAACATTTATGCTAACCTTTCTGCTGTATAAAATTCTTATGTATACCTTTCCATTCAAATATATGGAACATTTGGGATGTCATGATTTTTCATGGCAACCTGCAAATTTTCCCACTCCTCCAGAGTGAACTGAACCCAGAGACTATCTTCCCAGCCTTGTTTCAATTCTATTCTCTTCATTCTGTGATCATGTATCAGGCTCATGTATAACCTGATAACCAAACCTTTTGTGCTTGCAGTTTTTATTATAACTTCAATCATGAGTCCTATAATTTTTGGTATTATTGCATGATTTGACCATTTTCCTTCTCATGTCTGTCAGGGTTGCTAGCATTGCCCATAAATTACACACTCTATGAAACTTGAAATGCTTTCTAAGCCTGAAACCAAACTGTTACTGTTTCTTCCTGTCTCCAGTGTTCCCATTATATTGGGATTCTTTCTTTAGTATACCAATCTTTTAGTAGTGGGTTAGGGATGGATTTTTTGAAAGCCATACCTATATCCTCTTGTTTCTGTTTCCAGAATTCAAACTTTCTATGGTGTAATATTTTCTTAGTGGTATTCACCATTCTCCTCAAAGCTAGTGTTTCTTTCAACCCCTCTCAGAGTCCTCTCCAAAGAGTAATACCCACCGTCTTTTCTTTCTCTTCCCCTTGAGCGAGAACCATTTGCTTCCATCCATCATGTGACATAATTAACATGCTGCAGGAAATATACCAGCCTAAGTTAGAACTGCCTTATAATATGTTTTCATACCTCAGCCAGATAGCCCTCCCAATTCTGATGGTATTGCTCTCTTGTCTATATAGACTCATCCCATATAAACTTTGCAATCACTTTTTCCAGAACTTTTCATAAACCCTCATTAACTTTAAAAATAAACAATTGGCCTAACTATATTATCTGTGGGAACAGATACATTGTGCTTGTATTTTATTGTCCAGATCAAGGGACAACATTTTCCATTTTTGAATATCCTTTGCTATCTTTGTTATAACTTCATGCCAGGTGTTCCATGGGGGGGGGGGGGGGGGGGTTCTTCACATTTGCTTAACAAGACTTCTAGATATTTAATTTCAAAGCTTCCTCATAGATATGGGAATTGCTGTTCAGTGGAATAGCTTTTGTCTTAGTCTTGCTAACCTTGTAACCAGAATGTTCTTCAAAGGATCATAAAAGTTCAAAAACCCTAGTTAAATCTCTTTCTAGGACTGTTGAATATAAAATAAAATTGCAAATAATGTTATTTTCTTTTTGTTCTGCCATGGAAATCCTTGAATTTCACTCATTCTAATATTTTTGTACAAGTGATTTCAAGTAAAGGGCAACTAATACATGGGAAAGTGGGCAGCCTTGAATAGTACCTCACTCTGTTTTCACAGTCCCTGTTAGTGTGCCCCACTGTATTCTGTTGAATGCTGTTATAGCATCTAAACAAACTATTAGCACTGAGATGTTTTTATACTCTGCTTCCTTATAGGTTCATAGGTTCATAGGTAGGTACTAAGCTATCGGCTCAAGGCCTAAGTAAGCCTAGCCAACAAGGTTCCCTGGCTTACATCACCTAAGGAAGTTATTTTCCTGTACACCTGTTGAGCAGAGCCACAGAAGTGATCCCAGGGGTGTATTTCCTATTTCCCATCCACTCATCAAGATTTTTCTTGAAGAGTGCTAATGAGGAACTTTGCTTGACATACATGGGTAGCTTGTTCCAGAGTATGGGAAGTCTCTGGGACAGGAATCTATCGTTCCAGCATGTCCTGTTTATTGTGGTGACAAGGTTTAGGTCCCTAGAGCATGTAGCTTGGAGGGATTGGGAGTTCTTTAGCTGTAGCATGTCCAACACCTCTGGGTTTGACATAGCTTTATATGTTATGCAGAGATCACCTCGGAGTACACGATATGCTATGGAGTAAAGCTGGAGATTTTTGAGACAGTCAGTGTAGGGCATCTGTTTGAGGCCAGTAATCCTCTTTGTCAAGTACTTCTGTGGCCTTTTCAGCTGCTACAGAAGTCTTGTGAGGTACATTCCAAAAGGGGCATTGTACTCTATAATGGGTCTAATGAGTTTTGAGGGGGACAATGACCTCTTTTTTCCTGGATGAGAACCCTTTTGTGATGGGTGTGCCACGTAGAAGGATTTCCTGACTACTGTGGCGATGTGATTATCAAAGGAGGGACTAGTGTCCACCTGGGTCCCAAGGTCTCTTATCACACATTCATCATTAAGTAGACTGCCACCTATGTGGTAGTTCATGGGTATTGAGTTTTTACCAAAGGGGATGACAATGCACTTTTTGGCACTGAGCTTGAGGCCATGGCTCTGACACCAGGCATCTGTCTCAGTGAGGCCCTTCTGTAGGATGTCCACATCATTTGGGGACTTGACTATGGCTCCTAGTTTGCAGTCATCTGCGAACTCTGTTAGCCAAAGGCCTTCTGTGTTAGCCTGTACTTCAGAGAAGTAGATACCAAAGAGGAGAGGTCTCAGGACTGAACCCTGTGGTACTCCACTTGTCACTGGTTTGAAGTCAGATTTGGTGTCTGCAAGTTTTACAGTGTGGGTTCTGTCAGTGAGCCAGTTGACAACCCATCTTGTGACATAGAGATTTATACTAGTTTAGTGAGTTTAGCTATAATTCCAAAATGGGGGATGGTGTTGAAAGCCTTGGTGAGGTCAAGATAGGCTGTGTGAACCACCTTACCCTCGTCTACGGCTTTTGTGACTGCCTCAAAGAAGTTGATCAGGTTCAGGAGGCATGATCTGCCTTTCACAACTTGAACTGGGTGGGGTCCAGAGTTTGGAGGTTACCAATGTTTTTGTTTATGAGTTCCATGATGATATGTTCCATGGCCTTACAGACCAGATTTGTCAGGCTAATAGGGCAATAGTTCCCAGGATCATTGGTGCTTCCCCCTTTATGGAGTGGGATAACTGTTGCTGTGCATCATTCAGTGGGCACAAAGCCTGATGTGAGTCTATGACTGAACATGGTGCTTAGGTGGAGAGCCAGTTTGTTCTGAAGTTCGTGTAAAATGCAGCCTGGGATGTTGTCCCATGGATGCTGTGTTTTTGCAGCTTTTACCTACATAGTTGTGATTACAGGGACTCTGCATTCTTCTTGTATATATATATATATATATATATATATATATATATATATATATGGGCCCTTTAAGGAGTGAGAGGGGGGTAAAGTTATCACTGAATCTATCTGCCAGGATGTTGGCAATATCAGTTGGTTCTGTAATTTTCATGCCATTGTGCTGTAACACAGAGTGGATCTGGGGGTTGCCACTGAGATTCTTGACATAGCTATAGAATGCTTTGTGGTTGTCCCTAGAATCAGTGGCAATTTTGTTTTTGTAGCTAGCTAGCTTTGGAGGATCTTATAAGGGATCTCAGCTTCTTACTGAGGCTGACCAGGGAGCTCCTCCACTCATGAGATTTTACTCTCTTTTGCAACAGTTTCTTCCTTCTGTTGTAGAGTTTGTTTATGGCAGAGGGCCACCAGATTGGCTTCCTTTTTTTGGAGGATAGCATCTTGGTTTTGTTTGGGATAGCATGATCCATGCACTCATGTAACTGCTTATAGAGTGCATTTGTGTAGGATTCAGCAGTCATAACTGTATTGTCCATCTGCATGGGTGTCAAGAAGTTCGCCACTTCTGTCTTAAGAAGCATGAGGTTGGTTTTGGAGAATTTTTTTACCATGTTGCCCTTAATGGGGTTGGGGGGTGGGAGCGAATGTGGATATCATGGGTGAATAGCTTATGGTCGGATCTGACCAACGAGGAGTTGACTTCGGGTGTGGAACACCGGTCACTCATGTTGGTAATGACTAGGTCTAGAATATTGTTGCCCCTGGTGGGGGTATGGATAAGTTGATCCATGGCATTGGAATTTATGAATTCCAGAAAGCATTGAGTGAAGGAGTTGGTACATGAGTAGTTTTCCCAGTTAATGTTGGGGTAGCTGAAATCGCCCATTATTAGGGTGTTTTGTTGAATCCTAATATTTTCCAGTATATCAAGAAAAGAGGAGTGGAAATCCTGGGGCATGGTGGGGAATCTTTAGCAAGCTACAATTTGGATTACAGTTTTGCCCAGAGTTAGTTGCACTTGGATAACCTCAGATGCATTATGCTGAGCAACTAGCCTGGAGATGTGGATACCTTTAATGAATATGGACACTCCTCTGCCTTTGGTGTTCCGATCCAGGTTAGGTGGCTGAAAAATGTGGTATGAGTTATAGCCTGGTAATGCAGAGGTGCTCTCTGGAGCCTTTAACCAGGTCTCAGTCACTGCACAGATATCGATGTTCTCCATTTTAAGGAGTGCCTTGAGGGAGTGCATTTTGAGATTTAGACTTCTAGCATTGAGTAGCATTACCCTCAGTTTTTGCTTGCCTGTTCCTGTTACGGTGGTGAATTTGTCATTTGAACCTTGCCTAAAAAAGGCACTAAAGGGTCGGCAAGAGCCTTAGCCAGAATCCAGAATTCCAGGGGTGACAGGTGCAGGTCATCTCTGGCAAAGCATCATGGTCTGTTGACCATGTCATCCCAGGCAGACAGATACTGGATCCCCTTAGAATGACACCAGAAGCTTAGCCAATTGTTGAAGTCAATCATTTTGTCCTTGTACTGCGATATCATTCTGGGCGATGTCAGGATGGTACTCAGGGCTAGGGTTATACCTGCCTGGGCTACATGATCAGAGAGCTCTTCCATGTCTCTTTTGATGTAGTCCAGGGAGGTACATCTCAGGTCATTCACACCAACATGTACAATGACAAAGTCATATTTGTACTTGTTGAATAAGAAAAGTTCTTATTACATTATCACATTTGTTTTCCTGAAATAAAAGCCACTCTAATCCCTGTGAATAAGTTTTGTCTCAGCTTTCATTATCCAATCAGCTAATATTGATGTGAAGACCTTATAATCATAATTAAGTAGATAGATTGTTCTGTAGGAGGTTGGAATCATGGGGTCCTTCCTTTTCTTTGGGATTACTGTTAATACTACTCATTTCCACTAATGTGTCATCTGTCTGTCACTGAATACTCTGTTAAATAAGTTTCTCCAAATGCCTCTAAACTCCACACCTCTTTTAGGATACCATCAGTACCTGGTTTTATATTTTATATTTTACTTTCTCGTTTGAAATTGACCTTTTTAAAAAGTCAACAGCCTCTCTTGTAATTTTTGGTAGGTCTAATCCTGCCTTGTTTTCTGTCTGCCATGAAGATTCTGGAAGAAATTAACCAATATATCAGTTATCTTATCTGGTTCCACATGTATTTGTCCTGTTATACTGTCTTGCATTTTAGCTGTGATCCTTTCATCCTTCTGTTGTCTCAGCTTGTAGGCCTGAACCCTTTGACATTTTGGGGAATTCTCAAAGTAAACATACTTAATCAGTGCTCTCATAAAATCACACATTTCTATCAAATATTTATCTACTCTCTTTTTAACTCATTCACTCTGGAGAAGCTCAGAAAAAGCTGCCTGCTTAATTTCACCATAGGAACAACAGTGCAGCCTGAGCTCATTTTCAGAAAATCCATTTCTAATACCGTACAGAAAACAAATGTTCATAACTCTTTAACTATAAGAGCTAGACTAAAAATGTAAACGCAAAAGTTGTTCAGCAAACACTGACCTTTCCAACAGTGTAAGTGTTGATAGTGCATATCAAAGTCATTATTAAATATCTGGCAAGGAATGTTGATATTGTGCATATTTTTTACCTTTTTGGAAAAGCAAAGCACAATATCTTGGTCAATGTACCATATAGACCCATACAATTTGTATTTACTTTGTTAGTATGATTGTCATCTTTAAAATTATACCTTAACCATTACTGTGTGATGCTCCTTTATGGAGATATTCACATAAATATGATTAATATAATATTTCTCATAATTGATAAATAAACAAAGCATAATATCTCATTATCTGTAACAGACAGAGCCTATATATCAGTGTAGACGAGCGTCTGAATGTCAGCTTCAAAATGATGCATCATTTGTGTGATCACCATGCTCCCTTGTAAAGATATGGGCATAATAATGAGAAGTATTGGAAATGTATAATTTTCATAATCCTACAAGACTAAACAAACTGTGATATCTGTAGATGTGTACGGCGAACAGACATAGTTCTTTTACCATGTTGTAAGGAGTAACACTGTCTTCAAAATGAGGTTTTACTTGGCACACTGACATGCTCCCTTGCAAAGTTATTTACCAAAATATGAAAAAAAATCATAATTTCCATAACCTAACTCCAAAACAAACTTTGATATCTGCACATGTGTACAACATACCCACACAATTCTTTTATCATATTGGAATCAGCAATACTGTCTTCAAAATGCGGTATTACTTAGCACATTCTGTTTCTCCCTTGCAAAGTTATTTACCAAAATATGAAAAATAATAATAATTTCCATAACCTAAGTCCGAAACAAACTTTGATATCTGCACATGTGTACAACATACAGGCACAATTCTTTTACCATGTTGGAATCAGCAATACTGTCTTCAAAATGAGGTATTACTTAGCACATTCCGATTCTCCCTTGTGAAGTTATTTACCAAAATATGAAAAAAAATCATAATTTCCATAACCTAAGTCCAAAACAAACATTGATATCTGTACATGTGTACAACATACAGGCACAGTTCATTTACCATGTTGAAACTATCAATACTGTCTTCAAAATGAGGTATTACTTAGCACATTCAGATGCTCCCTTGCAAAGTTATTTACCAAAATATGAAAAATAAAATCATACTTTCCATAACCAGAGTCCTAACAAAACTGATATCTGTACATGTGTACAGCATTTAGAACCAGTTGCTTTACCATGTAGACACATATGATTGCATTATTGGTGTAGCCAACATACTGCTGAATGGGTACATGTAAAGAGAAAAAGCAAGGTAAGGACCATCACTCCACTAATGAACCCAGGACAGGCATGGGACTTCAGTGGCAGGCAAGGCCATCTGATCTGTCCGATAGCTGTGCTGGCTATCCACTAAGACAGCTGATATCACTGCTGTCTCACGACCTCCTTCAGTGTCAGCAGTCTGCCTTACCTATGTCTTTTCTCTTTACATGTGTCCATTCAGCAATGGACCTAAGGGATCAAGTTCTGTATTACTAAGCCCTTCCTGTCATCTAAACTCTACACATGCCTGATAAAAGAAGAATAAAAAATGAAGTATTGCAGGATGGTTACTTGCATATTTGATTGTACATGATAGCACTCTCCTGAAACAGTTCTTTCTCACCTTCACCAACTCCTTCCCACAGTTATTTGCCAAACTCAGAAAAATATCATTTTACAGAACACAGTTCATAATAGAGTTTTACTTACCATACTGGTCCTACTTAGTCATGGGTGTTTTCCATTCTTCTCACAAGCTGCATGTTGCCCATCCTGCATAGTTCTCCTCACGCCATTGTGGAGGTCAAGAACAACGCAATGCCCTCTTCAGTTAGGTGAATGCCATCCCTTCTGAACAGGTGAACATCTTCTGCGGTGATGCTGTCATGACAGATTGTAGATCCACCGACCCTGTGCATCAAGCCATGCATGAGCCCATTCTGTAAACATCTGGCCTTGTGTGTTGCCCGTTGACTGTTTGCTGTTTTCCATATTTGGCAAGGAATTATGTCAGACCACCCAAAATTACAACGTGGCCACCACAACTGCAGCTGTTCAAAGATTGCTCTGATTTGAAACTGTAGCCTTCCGAGTGGCTGACTGATGACATCATTCTCTCCAATGTTCAGCACAAAGATGCCGGGCTCAGGGTAGATGGAACACTTCTCTTCCAACAACTGCAGTACTCTGCTCCAATGCATACCTCTTCTTCCAATCCAGTATACCTTCACACTGGATGTGGGGAAGATCAAGTTGTAGTGGTTTTCAGTTATGGAGGCATGGCTGGCAGCCCATTGAATGTAGGAATGGCCACATGCCCACACTCTCACTTGTTGTTCTCCTGCTCGTGAAGCCATGTCAGTGCCAGAAGGTGGACAAACCTGCACAGGAAGAAAAATGCAAATAGATTACTACTGATGTTTGACAGATGTATTGGAAGACTACATATATATGTATATCATAATGCATTACCTGGTTAGAACATCCAAATCTTCACTCCTATCCACAGGGACATTAATCTTTTAAAAGGGTACATAAGTGGTGATGATGCTGCAGAGGTACATACCTACCACCCGTGAAAACACCAAATTACACACAATGACCGACAAAGGGTCTCCTGTCATCCAGGTCGCGCATGAGATCCATGGTGGTTGTTACAACAAAATGACTCTGCTTGAGTTCTAGCTGTTGTATATACATTTTCTAGCTCATTAATTAATGCGGTTTACAGTTGTACATGATTACTTAACTTATTTCCATCTAATTTCTATACCAAAATGAGAAGAATTGAAGCTAAAATTGAAACAGTTGGCAAAAACTATTCACCAGACACTCCATTCTCGATGAACGGAAAACTGTGCAACATACAAAAAGTAATAATTATAATAATAATGATAACACACAACAATAATGACATCTAAGGATCTGCATTAAAAAGGTGCTTCATTATGTTGTACAGTCGTGATATTCTGAAATGCCCCAAGAAGCCGTGGTATGATGGGATTGGATAGTAAATCTAGAGCCTAACATTGCAAATGGTGTATTTCATCTCAGCTGTAACAAGTCTAATATCTACTCACAATTTCTGTAAATATTATTCCACTGTAAACTGGAGAACAGTACTTGTTATCTACCCTGATGGACTGGAAAAATAAATGAAAGATTGTGAATTATGCATAATTATTAGTTGCTACTCCTATGTGCGTGTGTTGCTATGTGTGAGAATGTAGGAAGTTGCATAATTCTCAATTGTCCAGATTTAGCTTCATCTGTTTCTCATAAAATTTGTGTTTCTTCTATCAAATCACAGAGGACATAAGTCACTACATACCGTGTGTATTCATAAAATGCAGTCCAGCACAAATCCTGCTATTCAAGTAACTAAGTTAAAAAGAACAATATTTAAAATCTATGTCCAGATTTTGCCTCATCTATTTGTTACATTTCTTGTAATTGTAAAAATGAAAGAAATAAACTGCGGTGGGGGGATGTGGGTTGCAATGACTGCAAGTGGAGAAAAACCCAAAAGCTGGGTTGTGCATCATCAGTGTGATAACAACTTCTTATGTGAATAACAATGGCAGCTGCTGAAAGTTTGGCCTGAAAAGTGATAGTGACTCAGTGATATATTGTAACTGCACTTATTGGTAATGTGCTAATGACGTCTTTTCATTACTGCAAAGCTAAGCCTGCTCAGACACAGATGATAATTGCTCCACAGAACCTGTTGAATAGGCATTCATTATATTCCCTTGTGCAGCTGTTACCTACCACAGACTCATTATCATCAGTAAGGAGAAGACCTGAGTAATTCAGTAAAACACTATAACACTTAGATATGACTCAGCCCTTCCTCCCACCTAAATTGCCACACATGACTGACAAAGCCAAGAAAAATGCCCAAAATATATGGTACCTCCATGCTGGTAGTAGTCAGCAAGTAATACCCTTTATCTCACTCAGACAACTACTGAGTATAATCAGAAATGCAATAAGACAAGCAAAAATGTCAAACTTATCTGGCTGATCCACCTAATAATGAATCCAAAAAGTATTAACTCATGTTATGCCACCTAACCATCCCTCTGGTTACAATAAGTCACAGAAGTAAAAAAGGCAGAGTCACCAAAATGAAACAATTAACCAAATGACCCATCAGTAACATTGGGTAGTATGTGCAGAAAATTGCTAGAATAACAGGATTTGTGTTAGTATGCATTTTTCTAAAGAAAACGAAATCTAAAACTCAAATGTCCCTTATTTAGCAACGTCAGTCATTTTTATGAGGAACAGACCAAGGTATGGACATTCGGCAGAAATCTGGATAGTTGAGGGCAATGCGTAAAAAGCCATTGACTGTACTATACTAAAAAACATCCATGATGCTATCATATATTTCAACACCATATTCCTAAATGCTATAAGTTGCTCTGCTACTCTCCGCAGTTTGAAGATAAACTTGCAACTCTGCTTGGTTTTCAGGACAAATTAAAAAGCTTACTCGTGATAGTGACAAGTAAAGAAAGATTGCTAAAACAACAAAACCACTAATATCCTTCAAAATCCAACTTTTATACAACTTAATAGCTATGTAAAAAACAAGTTAACATTGATAAGAAACTAATGTATGAATGGCGCCAATATGACCACAAATTTAATACAAAAAATTCTGGTATTCACTTAATTCCCTACTGAACCCAGGTACAAAAACAGAAACCTGCACAGCCCATCTCCTCATAATATCCCCATGCAAACTAAAACATATTTCATTACTTACTTCATTGAAGGCATCTCTCCCTAACCAAACAGAAATCTACCCCTACCAACCCCTTTCTTCAAATGTCCATGAATTCCATATAAACAGTTCTCACCGAGAAAGTGGATGAGGTGTCAAATTGCTTTGCAAACCTGTCCAATATAAGAGACTCTATGGTGGACAGACAGATAAACTATTCTGCCAGTTCCTTCTTGGTGGCCACTGCTGCCATCACCATACACTCTTTGGCCAAGCCCTTGCTCCAATGGGGATGGTATTTTGTGGAAAATACAAATTTGTGCCCAACTGGCAGTCAATGGTGGCACCTTCACTGAGCAGAGCTACATAACAAATTCACTAGAAGAGAAATACAGCTCAGACTCCACCCCCTCATCCCACTGCCATCCATCTATGACATGCCTACTAGCATAATCCTCCCAACTACAGGGAACAGGAAAATGGTGAATACCACTTACCAGGACCTGACTAAGACATTCAATACAATACCCCTCTCAAGTACACTGGACAAAATAAATTAATTGGGCATAAACCCCTAACAAAGGTCGCTGGAGTTCCAGCTGTCACACAGAGAGGACCCAGGAAGTAAGGACTAATGATACCTCCACTAAGAAACAGGTCTCCAGCAGGGCACCTCTTGGTTCCTTGCTGGGGCTGCTTATTTGTAGGTGTTGACTAGGCTAAAGAAGACAAGGGCCTTTTAAGACTAGCCATGCATCCCAAATCTCAGACAACCATCCACTTCTCAGAGGCCTTTGGGTGTCCAAGCTTGCACAGGACAGAAAATTGGGAAGTATCTGCAAATGAAAAAAATAAAACTCTGAACTGCAACCCATTTTTTTAAAGGCAAATGAATCACAGCTATTGCTACCAAATGCCCCATGACATCAACTGACTTAAGAGATACATTTGCATTGGCTGCAAATATAATAAGGTCTATTCCTTCTTCTTTTCAGTTGTCTCAGTAATTTTTTATCAAATTATTAACTTATTCTTACACTATATCTAATAAAATTGCAAGAATGGCTACATTTTCTACTCAGATGAAGACATGCATGGTAACTGCTGCCTAAAAGTACAGTGCATTTAAGTTTCTAATCAGTTCTTTGTAATTCAGATTCATACCACTTTTGTCATTTTATAATAAAAAGGCATCTTAATGTTTTTTGTATGCACAGGCAGTAGAGCCATTTTTCTGCCAATATTTGTACTTACACTTTTGGCTGAATTCTGCTGCCATCTGAAATCAGATAAATTTGATATAACCAGAAAGAAAAGAGGAACTAGTGTCTCAGCAAACAAGAAGCGAATAAACCCACAGTCTTCACGTACTGTTGATACCACCCACGATACAGTAATGCACTCCTGCACTCAGATACAAAGCAGCGACATTTCTAAAAACACACGTTGCAGATGAATTACTCTTAGAGCCACTTTATTATTAAGAGTAACTCCAATTGCAGGAGTGCTTTACTGTATCGTGGGGTGGCATCGATAGTGCATGAAGACTGTGTATTTATAAATTGGATATAACACCAAACAGAAAAGTGTCAGCAGCATCAACAGCTTGTTTTGAGCAAATAATATAACAACACTGATAATTATTATTGACTGAGGACTTAAATCTCTCAGTGCATTTGATGTAACGGGGCAATGGTAGTTATAGAAGAGTTATTTTATTTTGTTTTGTTATGTTGCATCAGCTGTCCTTAGGATACAGCCAGATATCTAAAACACTAATTATACTGTTTTGGATATTTAAAGCTGAAGTATGATGTAGTGAATTACAAATTTTGTAACATATGCAAATATTTCTTTTGTGGATGCACCGATTTGTAAGTGACAATCAGGATACGAAGTGCACGAAAGATGTACCTCAATGGCAATCCATGGCATATTCTGTCAATTAAATCAGCTATATTGTTTGTCATGTTGCTGTTGGATGCGAGAATAAAGGATGCCAACCATTTTGCGCTGTCTGTCTAATATTGGTGCTTGGTTGTGTGTATTTCCTGGAAACAAGGCTGTTCCAGAGTAATGTATACATAGCTTCATCTGACTCCTCTTTTTTGTGAATTCTTTCCAGTTTTTTTTGTATTTGTAGGTGTACTGCAAGTCCGCTGATAAGGAGGTAAAGCCTGAAGCCTGAAGCCAGCATTCATTCTCCGGTGGAATACAGACGTCCTTGCTGTGGGAGCTCTTGCTAGTGCAAAAGTTTCTTTCTTGTTTGTATTTTGTCAGTTGTTTGTTTCTCATCACTTGCCTTGGTGCGGCAGTATCTCAAAGACTTATTGCTCTGAGTTGAACGTCTGGACAGTCTTGTTGGGGCATTGCTCTTCATCATAGGCTTTATCGTGGTTTCTTTCCCTTGTGGCTGGGATTATATTGTACTTAACGTAGCTGGTTATTTGTACAGTTTTCTTCTGGGCATGGGACTTGTAATAATAGGGGTGCTGATTGAAACATTTTTGGCTCATGTAGGATGCAAGAAATTACTGACCCAATGGGTGTTATCCAGAACTGAGAACAGTGATCAACTGAGTGCTGTAATCAGAGTAGTGGACAAAGGTGGTGGACTCAAAATCATTGCTTTAGCAAGAATCACACCAATACCATTCGATCTTCAAAAGACAGTATTTTTAATTAAATGCTGATAATTAAATGTGCTTAACTACTGTACATTTAATAGTGGGATAGTAACTCTTCTGTAGTTGTGATGCTTGAAAGTTTTAGGCTTGTGTCAAGGTGGTTTCCCTCATTGTACTAACTTAGGGAAAATGAATACTTGCAATTTTCTATCTTGCAAGTTGCTGCAACAGTACACATATTCTCCAAGTAAGTTCAGTGTAATGGGCTCTTTTGGTGTATTGCAGCACAGCACTGTGATTGATAATCTCGGCATCAGGAGGTCGGGCATCAATAACAACTCTTAAACCAGACTTTAAAACTGGGACTAATGTTAAATGCTCACAGTTACCAATGCTATATGGGCACCTTTACTGTTGTTAAAGGTCGCTGTGCAAAAGTAAATGTGGTTTGTTGGGTTATTTGCAAATGACTAAGTAAGGAAAGTATGATGCTGGTGTGCTGGTTGTTGGACGTGGTTCGCTCCACTCCAGACCTATTCTCCCAATAAAAGTAGAATGAAGCTTTAGAAAATTTAAAAGGAAGAGTAGCAATTCAGCAACCAACCTAGAGTTGGGATTCATGTCTTCTGCCGCAACTCATCCATAAGATCGGCATTAGAACCCTTGACTGTCATTTGGGGAAAGTTTTTAATTAAATAAAGGATTCCTTCAGTGCCTGTCTGTGGAATAAAGTTAACACATGTAAATCACCATAGAATGCAACCAAACTGCAATCCGATTGACTGCTAACACTTGCTTGAGCAAACACTTTGAAAGGCGATTTTCTCCTAAAAGTTTAATGTAACCAGCATGGAAAAACACACTAAATCATAACTATATCAGGTAAACTACAACTTCAGTTATGATTTTAGCATGTTTTACACTAAGCTCAGCTACAAACCTACATTACAGTTTAACTCGCCTGTTTAAGGCACTCAGGGGTAACAGCTTGCAATTCCTATCGTCTCATAGCACTCTTGGGTGTAAGCACAGCTGCGCTATGAGACGGTACTCAGGGTTAATGAGTTGATGCTTAATTTCTTCCTCAAAAGACCTATCCCTTTGCTGCTCTTTACTCTGTAAATCTTTTAGCTGGGAAAGCATTTCATTGTACCCCTATGAACTACATTTACGATCATTTACACCATTGTCGAAGAGGCATTTTGAATTTATTCACTTTGCCCCAAGCTGTTATGAAGTGCCTGTTTTCTCTGTTTATATCTGCTGAAAGTGCATAGAATAATGACTTAGTGTACTGTTTAGGTTTGTGGGAGTTCACCCAGGCTGGTATTTTGATGGTTTACTAAGGAGAGGTAAAAGTAGAAATACTTGCAAACAGATAGAGTAGTAGAGCATGTGCCTGGCATTCTGAAGGGTTGTTCACATGAAAAGACAATATGGTGATTGGTAGTTAGCTTAAAAGTTGTTTCTCTTTGCTCATATTTAAGCCTCGCATTTGCATGGTCATTGGTATAAATAGTCAGAGCTGCTCGTAGTTTGGCAACTTTGCTACTGATTACTAAGAATCTGCTTTGACCTGGAGCAATCTACTACTGAAAAAACAAAAATAATTTTTTTTTTGCACTTCTCTTATATGCTGTGACTGTGCTTCAGCAGCGTCTTAAACAATTTGCTGTTATTTTTGTACTTTATAGCATTTTATAAATATATATATATATATATATATATATATATATATATATATATATATGTATAGGGTCTATATTAGAATATCGAAAGATGTAAACACAGAATGTTTAAATGTCGAACTGTATTCAGCAAAAGCTGAAAATATCGAAGCAACAGAAAACTGATTTTTTTCCTAGGGAAAGAATTTGCTTGTCCGTTTCTGTTGCTTCGGTATTTTCAGCACTGTGATGGAAAGTTATGGGTTGGGTTCAGGTAAGTGTGCGATTGAGTGTGGGTTAGGTTAGTTAGGGTTAGAGTGCGGGTTAGGTATGTGTGCGATTGTGTGGACGGGAGGGTTAGGGCGGGCTAGGTGAATTAGGGTTAGGGCACGGGTTAGGTATGTGTGCGATTGTGTGGATGTGAGGGTTAGGGTGGGTTAGGTGAGTTAGGGTTAGGGCACAGGTCAGGTAAGTGTGCGATTGTGTGGACGTGAGGGTTAGGGCGAGGTAGGCGAGTTAGGGTTAGGGCGCGGGTGAGGTGAGTGTGTGATAGTGACGGACCTTAGGGTTAGGGTTTGGGTTAAGGTAAGTGGATAGTTAGTGGTGTGTGTATAGTTTAGTGTAGGGTTAGGTGTAAGATTTTAGGTGTATGTGTGTGGATTGCTGTTTGTTTGGTGTGCTTGTGTTGTGTGTATGTGTTTTGTAACAGCAAATTTTTTCCCTAGGAAAAAAAATCGCTGTTCTGTATGTTCGTTGTTTTCAGCTTTCGCTGAATACAGTTCAACATTTAAACATTTGGTGTTTACATCTTTTGATTTTCTAATATAGACCCATATATATATATATATATATATATATATATATATATATATATATATATATATATATATATATATATATATATATATATATATATATATATATGTATATATATATAGTTTTAGGGCTGTTTTAGGTAGTTTGTGTGGTCTTGTTACACTTGGGTTCCATACCAGCAATTCTACATTAAGAAGGTGTTTTTCTGCACCACTGTGGCAGAAGTGTGCTGATGTAACCTGTCTGAGTTAAGGGTTGCTGGTGGAAGGCTTATTGTGTGCTTTCTTGATTGGGAGTTAGATTAAAACTTGTTTCTTCTTGCTCATATTTAAGCCTTGCATTGGCACATTGCTGCTCTTTGCTCAGCATCAGTTAGCAGTGCCCTGTATAGATGCAAAAGCTTAGAAGCTCAGTTTTTCCCTAAACAGCTGTCAGCAAAACCCTTTCAAGCTTTTCTGCTGATCTAGGAGCAACTCAGTTGTGCCCTGAGCAGCACTGCCTTGTTGATCAACCTTAGCCTACACAATGTATAGGTCTCTTTTGCAGTCTCTGTGCTACCAGCACAGTCCTGTCAAATTAACACATTCACTTATGTAATAAAGCATATAGTAAGTGCCTGCTGTCACATAACAAAATCTTCTCTAGATAAACTCACGGTACTGCTGCTTAATGCTTGGAGTCTAAACAAGAAACTGCACTCCCTGGAAGCACTCTTCACTTTGGAAGATGATAACATCTGTGCAGTCACTGAGACATGGTTCAAAGGTGCAGAAATCACCCCTGCTGTGCAGGGCTACAATGTCTTCCATACTTTCAGTCCACAAACTGAATGTGAAAGAACCTAAGGAGGAGGTGTACCCATTTTCATTAAGGATAAGTACACCTTGAGACTGTATGACTCACTTGAGCTACTCCATGTCCAATGAACTATAGGCAAAGCTCACCACCACATCATAGTGAGCTACAGATCTTCCATCATGAAAGAGGAAAACATACAGCATATCTGGACTTATTGGAGTCACTTGCCATACAGCCCTAGTATAAACAGGCTACACAACAACAGAAAAAAACAAATGTCCAAGAACAAGAGGGAACTGTCTCAGCAAAGGAAGAAATTCCTCTCTAGCTTAAACAAACAAGTTAGAGATCTTGTCAAGTCCTCCAAAGCTAATGATGAACCAAAAATAGCCTCCCTGGCTAAGGATAGTCATAAGGCATTCTTTAACTGTGTCCAAAACATAAAAGGGAACACTTAGTTATGCACTGAAATGGCTGTGGATGCCACCACCCATACTCAGTTAGAGGTAATAGCCAACCTGCTAGCTGACAGATTTGCAACAAACTTCACCGCCCGTCCCCTCCAGTCATCCCCCAAAGTATACCTGTCCCCATTCGTCAGTCTATTATCTCAAGAGAGCAGGTCATCTTAGTGCTCTCCAGGGCCAAAAACACAGCATCAATCGGACCAGCAAATATCCCAGTTTGCCTTTTAAACAACTTAAAACATGACCTAACAGATCCACTTGGATCCCTTTTAATCACAGCCTGCAAACTGGCTATGTTCTGGAGGAATGTAAGACAGCAACAGTAATCTCTCTGCATAAAGGAGGAACATAAACTGACCCTGGAGATTATAGGCCTATAAGCTTGACTAGCCTCATCTGGAAGGTCATGGAAAGAATCATTATGGCCCTTATTAACAAGGAAATAGATAATCTCCAGACTCTGGATCCAAACCAGTTCGGATTTGTTAAAGGCAGATCATGCCTGTTAAACATGGTTGACTTCTTCAAGAAAGTCACGAACGCCCTAGATGAGGGAAAGACAGTGCATACCAACTACCTTGACCTTGCATAGATTTTGACACTACCCCCCCCCCACTCAGTTATTATAGAGAAACCTTTTCAACTTGGAATTAACCCCTACATTTCCAGATGGGTAGCCAACTTGCTCACCAAAAGGACACATACTGTCAAAGTTGGTTACTTCACCTCTAGCTAAAGGGTAGTCACCAGTGGTGTACCACAGGTTTTTGTGCTGGGCCCCTTACTCTTTGAAATGTATTCCTCAGAAGTCCAGGCAAACTTGGATGACCTGTGCCTGACCAAGTTTGCTGACGATTGCAAATTGGGAGCAATCAATGAGTCCCCCAATGGTGTTAATATACTGCAGACAGGGTTAACACAGACAAATGACTGGTGCCAAAGCTGCAGATTAAAGCTAAATGTAAAAAATGCATTATTATTCTCTTTGTGAAAGCTAATATCCCTGCTAATTACATTATAGACAGCACCCCAATGTAGATCCAGTGGTACGATATTTGAGTAGCAACCTGAACTTTGACCACCATGGTAGTAAGGAAATCCTTCTATGTGGCACATCATATAAGTAAAGGAATCACATCTAGATGTAAAAATTTATAATTCCATTATACTTGGCTCTCTTCAGACCAATAACTGAGAGCAATGCTCCCTTTTGCATGTACCTCACCAGGCACCTGCAACAATTGGAGAGACCACAGAGGTTTCTCACCAAAAAATTACAGAGTACACAAACCAAGTCATATGCAGAAAGACTGAAAGCCCTCTCAATGTATTCTTTCTCCTACAAGTTGCTAAGGGGTAACCTGTGCCTGGCTTACAGGGCAGTCTCTGACCCGGCCCTGATGAAAATGTTACACATTCATAAATCAAATTGCACAAGGGTCACTTGCTCCATAGATCTTAACATAGCCTATGACATGAACAAGTCATTTTGGAGAGATAGATACATCTCCCAGAGACTTCAATTTCTCTGAAACAAGCTTCCATTTCACATGAAATAGAGTCAGTCTCTGACCCTCTTAAAACACAACCAGATTCACTCCTGGGGTGGCAACCATGTCCCTCCTGGACAAAGGAAGTTGTTATTAACTACCATAGACTCTTACATCAGTGAACTTCATTCACCTAACCATTGAAAGTTGGATCAACTCAGATAAATATGGCTAGGCTTGTAAGGGTTCTAGAGCCATTAGCCTAGGAACCTTTTATGAACCTAGGGATGCTGCTGCCCTGTGTCATGCTGCATAGTACATAGGCTGAGGGGTGGATGGCAGCCAGACAGCACATGGCACAGTCATGAAAAGGAGGAAGCAGATGAACCACTACTAGATGCATGTGTCATTCCAAGGCAGAGAACATCCATACAGGGCAATTTCTCCACTGGTATATTTGTGCTCATTCTAGCATGTACCAGATATTAGTACAATGTATATTGCACTAGCAGTCCTTCAGTCTGCCCATTACCAATGTGCTGTCAATCAAATAATGTAAAAACATGACTGACTGTCGTGACTAAGGTGAAACAAAGTGCATCTGTTCACTGCATATACTGTATATGCATATCCTATATAAACTGTATATCAGACAGGGCATGCATTTCAACAAGTGTTTAATGTCCAGGTCATTATCTGCAGAGATTATATAGTCTACAAAGCTGCCTAGGATGGTATAGACAGTACATGATATACATAATTACTACAAGCAGACACCAGAAATGCATGTGCCTATCACTGCATTGGCCATAGATACTCAGTGGTGAGGAGTATGTGACCATGCATACCTAACAGCCACAGTCGTCAACTCCATATGTGGATACAAGCAGGAGACAGACAAGCAGCTTCCAGATTAGCATGGGCTGCTGATGCCCTGGATGCCATAATAGGCTGTATGTAATACACAGTAGATTCATATGGTGGTCATATGATGGTCACAGGGCCACATAAATCATAAAGAGGCCATTTTTGTTTCTTCATGTTTGATATACATATCTGATATCAACATCATGTGGGGTGTCATACCCAGAGGCCTGGAAAGTATTAAAAACTTGTAACAAACCATGAAAGCTGGTATGTAGTTATGCCCTATATAATTTTCTTACATAATGCAGCATGCCAAGAATTTGACCCACGCCAGACAAAACCTTGGCACTCTGATGCCATTTGTGGATTGTTTGGCACAGTAGCCTGTTGTACTGTGTTAATCAGGATGAAGTAAATACACGACAGATGAATTTCATACATTACTTTATTACCACATCATAAACAGATACAACCTATTTAGTCCACATTAGTAGCTATCCTGGCATAGGCCACAGTCTCCCTGCAGCTTATATGGTGTTTAGTAGGGAATATCTTGGCATGGACAATGGCCTGCTCTGAACTCTATACAGTGAACAGTAGAAGGTTCTATGGCATGGCCCGTCACTATATTTGGTATTCTACAGACTGCTAAGAGGTGACCTTTGTGTGGCATAGCAGGCATCCTCTGACCCAATACTGATGGATTTACTGCACATCACCAAGTCAAATTGCATCAAAAATATTCAGTCTATGGATCTAAACCTCTTCTGCAGCATCAACAAAATTGCTTTGAGGGACAGGTATATTTCACAGAGGATACGGCTCCTGTGGGACAGACTCCCCATCCACATAAAACAAAGTTCATCCCTGTCCATATTCAAGAGTAATTTAGATCTATGGCTGGGAAACAGGATATTAACCCCAGGACTGCCTCGTGTACTACTAATGGACAATAGCAGCTCCAAATTCTTTATCACATGCATGGTCCCCTCAAATTATCCGTTATTCTCTGCTAGTTATTCTCATTAAGAATAATATATAATTATCAACCATAGAACTGGTAAGCTCAATCGATAACCAAATGGGAAAGGTTATTTCAAGCACAGACTAGTTTTAAAAATGGCTCACAAGGGCAGCTGGTCTAGAACTTACCTATGAACCTGGCCATAGCTTGTCCTGTGTGGTGCACAATACCCTGACATGGCTAATAGCCTGCCCTGCAGCCTAAACTGTGTACAATAGCAGATTTCTTTTCATGGGCCATAGCCTGTCCTATAGTCTGCACAGTGCAAAGTTGTGTGTCCTGACATGGGATATGACCTGCCTGGCAGTTTACACATAACATAGTAGTGCATGGTTTACTATCATTTTATTGAAGTGGACTTAGTCGAATGATTGCATCATCGACTTACGTCTGCGAAAAGTCACATTGCTGAATTCTGATATAGCCAAAACATATTCTGAATTTGACCTAGGAACGAGCATTAACATGGATGAAGATCGGGTGAGATTTGTACTTTGGAAATATTGGAGTTTGACATTGTCAATGTTTGAGTCCCATACTTCACACAAAGTGGATTCCACTGAGTCCACTTCAATAAAATGACAGTAAACTGTAGTGCATACCCTGGTTTGACATAGTAGCAAATGCCCTGGCTTGACATAGTAGCGCATCCCTCATACTCTCTGTGTCCCTACCCCAGCTGCTGATAGTGCCAATAAATACACATCTGCCCAATCCCTCGCACTCATGCCAAGGTGTGTGTGTGTGTGTGTGTGTGTGTGTGTGTGTGTGTGTGTGTGTGTGTGTGTGCATGGGCGTGTGCATATGTGTGTGTGTCTGTGAAGTAGTTAGAACGTTGACTCTAGCTGTCATTATTATCACTTCAAATATCAAGTATAGATCCTATTTAACCTTCCTGCACAACAAATGTCAACTGTTTTAAGTAGGTACTGTCCAATATGGCCAACCCTGTCAACAAAACATAATAAATAACAATAAACACATAAACACTGCTATCAAAATGTGAATCTTTTGCCTACAAGTATTAGTTTGTTATTAGTTTGAAGTAATGCGGATACATAACTTTGAAAATTAAGATGTACCAGTAAATGACAAGCTTTAAAATTATGCAAAAAATATACGATTTATTGTGATGTAAGCAAATAATTTTTGGGTGGGTACTGCAAACCTCAGTGCCTCCTTTATGTGGGGGAATATTCCCCTCCATGCCCCTACACACTAAATGTGCTATCCCAGGGCTGCATCTCCTCAGAGATGAAGGGAATACTTGCTTTTATTTATTCCATTTACTCCAAAGTAGCATGTCCTATATGTACAGCTAGGGTGTGGCCAGTCATAACTGAAAACAACAGGGTATGTCCACCTGACAAAAACAGTGTAATAAGATTATAACAAGTAGATGGTGTCTCATCATACTGTGTGTCAGTGTGGAGCAGTACGTTACCAAGAATACAATTACTGAAGGCAATGTTTTCAACTTGCTTTACTTTAGTAAGTCAGAATTTCTGGTATTGTACATTTCAAATACATTTGAAATACATAACTCCAAAAATAACATTTTTGTAGAATACTGTTTCACGGATGGATTATGTCTTGTTTGCACTTCTGTTCATAGGTTTATGGGATGGGTGTATACTAGGGACTATACCTAGGATGGGAACCTTTGTGACCCATGGTAATACGACAATGCAGCACTACCATTATAGTGCACTGTGTAGCACTCACTTTCAATTAACTTTGTAAAAAATACTGGACACACACACACACACACACACACACACACACACACACACACACACACGTGTGCGCGCAAGCACACATACATGTACACATACACACACGTACACACACACACAAACACATATGCATGTAGTCACATGCACATGTACACACAAGTGTATGTACACACAGATACACACACACACACACACACACACACACACACACACACACACACACACACACACACACACACACACACACACACAGTGAATATACAATAATTGAAGTGCTCTTTCTGCAGAATTCATGATATGATTATTTCAGTACCAAAAGAGAAGAAATAAAAATCATACAAGTATTCACAGAGGTGTATGAGCTGTGAAATATGCTTACCTACAATTCTGTATGTATAATGATGGTTAAGTCCTCTGCATTGCAAAGCTAAGTACTAATAATGTATTATATATTGCTATATTGTACTTGCATTTGTATATGGTTTGTTTGACAAGTATGTTCGTACAGGAGTGATTGTGTTTTTATTTTATGTTTTCAGATAGCATGTATCATTATTATGCTGGTTTTATTGTTGTCTTTTAGCATGTTTTTATTGCGTGTTAATTGAATGGAGTGGTTTTAATTGGGAGAGTTCCCGCCCAGGCAGATATTTAAACTTATCAGTGTTAGTATTGAGTATGAGTCTGAAGAAGCCACATAGGTGAAAGCGCTTACTCGATTTATAATAAACTGTTCTGCTTGTACTTCAGTGGATCGTGGATGTTTTTATCACATCAGCTAAGTTGTTGCAGTTCATTATTGTACTACATCAGAGAATTTGTGGAGGTCTTTGGGAACGTTATTTTTCGTTTACAGCTCCTGCCGTGTTCATTTCCTCTTAACTGGTTTTATCCTTTTACTTTATTTTCAAGTGCTTTGGAGGAGTGTTCACTCTGCAATTTGAACGTATCCTTTTAAGTACAAATAATGTATGCATTCTTATATTTTGTACTGTTAATCTTTGGCAAAATGTCTTTATACCAGTACTGTTTTTTTTCTCCTGAAGTGCATTTTTACTTGTAATTTTCCTTCATATTGTGGCCAAGTTTGGGGCTGAAAATGGTCCCTTTCCCAGTTCACTTATCTGGCTAAGTAAGTATAAATAAAAACAAAACTAAAAACTCCAAATAGCATGTATTGCAGATAGAGCTGAAGTATTTTAAACGGGAAAAGAGGTAATAACATATAAATGACCACTTCAGTATAAAAGAAAGACATGGCAGTAGGAGTTACATAGCACTATTATACTGCTTGGTACAACGCATAATAATGCATATCAGATGGAGGGGTATAGTATTTTGAGTGGAGATGTGACATTTTTTTGAGCATTTTATTATAATTAACAAGCAAGAGACAACATTTTAAAATGACTACAAAAACAGTGTCTAACACTGTAGTGCTGAACATAAAGAGAAGATGGGACAGGCATTGTTAACACTCTAGCCTTATTTATATTACCCTTTTGTTCAATAGAATGTGATACTGACACTGTTTTGCACAACACGTGCACAAAATATATTAATGCACACTGTAAAAATAAATCTTTTTCTGAGTGGAGCTGTTTTGCACTTTATGGCAATGGGAAAGCAAGATACATCATTTTAAAATGAATGTGGTTCACAGTGAGAAGTTATAGCTTCTGATCAGTGCACCAAATTATATTTGTAAACATAAAACAGACTAAAATATTACTTTTGCTTACAAATGTGACATTGCACAGATAAATATTAATTTTAGTAGTTAACCAGTAAAATGCTTCCCTGCCAAGGTCATCTATTTTTCTTTCTAGATATGAACTCCTCAATGTTACACAACCATGTCCATAACATGGGAGAAACCATTGACTATGTCACAGGCAACTTGGGCTCAGTTAGCGTTAGCAGTCATGTCACTGGAGGCAATTGCAGAGTTAATACAGAAATGATGAGGCTTTTCTTAGGTGAGAGAAGCTGGATGTGCATGCCTGGGATGTTAGATTCCTTGATGCAGTTTGGAGAATACATGGAGGTGTTTGTGACAAAGGGGCAGGGCTTTTGGTGGTTGAATAACTTGTAAAAGTAGGAGAAGTCCATCACGCTGGCCAATTATATGTCACTCCTTAGATGTCTGGAGGTGTCTGTAGAGGAATGAAGAACCATAAAGTAAGAAATACAATGCACTTGCATGAATGACAACATCAGTCTCAGTATGCCTGCCTGTCACTCTCTGAGTACCCAATGGGATCTAGGACTCTCACTTCTGGGGGAATGAATGAGTCAGTATAGTGGCCATGGGGTATGCTCAGTGTTTAGAGGGAGAATAGAGCCCAAAAATCAAATTACCTATGCTATTATAATTTTGGGTATATTCATAAGTCTTATAGTCATGTTAGTTTAAACAAATATAGTTTATACCCATGTGTCAGTTAAAAATAAAAGGGTAAGTCAGAATTCAGAAAACACAAAACAAACCAGAACAGCTGAGCTATAAAAGCATCCAACACTCACATCCAAATGCAAAAGATGGCCCCTGAAGAAATGTTCCTGATCAATTAAAAAAGAATAGATGCAAGCATGCTACATTTTAATCAAATAAATCCCAATCAGGTTTTCTGACAGGAATAGCTTAGTCATTCATTGCATCATCTGTGTACTGGTATAAAAAGAGACGCAATATAATTGCAGTCAGAATAATTTTACTGGCTTTACTTGCAATGGAAGTGGTCTCATCAAGATGATCTCTCCTGTATTCATAACATGGGTTGTTGTCTAAGAAACTTAAAACTGAAGAGAGTTTGAACAACAATTTAAACAAAAGGGATTCCTTCTGAGCTCTGAATTAGTTTTTCTGAGTTGTAACTATCATGCTATATGTTGAAAACAAACAAAGAAAAAGCATTCTGGATAGCACATGGTATCCGGAACGCTTTTTTATTTTTTCATTGACATTTTTTTTAGCTTAGTCCAAACTTTATCTGTTTGAGCTCTCATTGATTTGGTCATATGTTGAAAATGCCTAACTGCTCTTTTTGAGACAAACACTTGTATGTCAACTGTGGTGTGTAGGTGATCCAAAATCTACATTGGTCTGTTACACAAAATAGTGGTATAAACTGCATCTGCAACAATTTAGAATGCTACCCCTTTAATGTCAACATTAAACTGCAACACATTGGCTATGTGTGACATCTGGATTTGCCAAATATATGATTTACTTCATTGACAATATTGTAAGATCTAGGAAGATATCAACATGGAAGAAAATGTGATTTGGATTTTGTATCGCAGCCTTTCATAGTAAAGACATTTATATTCAGTCATGTCCTGGGATCTGTACACTTAATGATAGTCACAGACAAAAACAGTGTAAAATATTCCTCTTGCTTACATTGGATTTAACATGCCACTATCATGCATTGCAGTACAGTGTTTGCCAAGAAAAAACATATTCCTATAAGTTTTCTTCCTGCAAACAGATAATGAGAATTTACATTTCCCAGCTTGTGCACAAAACTATATTTGAAAAGCATGCAAAATACAATGAAATGTTTTCGTTGTTTATATTGGTTATAAATGCTCACAGCAAACTACACTGTATGTTAATTTAAACCATCTTAGTGTATGTTTCATAGTAATGATGGTCATCCCACTCATCCCTCTCTGTTCTCCTTAATATGGTCATTCATTTCCCAGGGTGATACCCTATAACCCAGTCATCAGATGGACCAGAAGCAGGAGCTGCCCTTCATGTACAAGGGGAGCAGATTTGTAATGTAGGTTCTAGCACACTTAAGCCTCTGGGTGGAGCATACATTGCACTCATTTTGTATTATTTATGCATTGACATGTGATGGGCTCAAAGCCATGACTCTGAAAAGGCAACACCTCTATATGACACTTGCCTACACCAGTGATTCTACTGCAACACCATCCCTGTTTGAGAAGAGACAGGATCACTTCACTCTTCTCACCCATGTTAGTTCCAACAGGCATGAACCACTAATCAGACTCAGCCTGCCTGAGTCACAGTCGTGGCTTTGGCTCTATGTCAACAAAGATGGCTTTAACCAGAGTGTGGAAATTAATAAAAAACAATCATAGCTTTAAGTAAGAGTAAACTGAACATGTTCACTAAATAATGAGAGTCTCTGTGAGATATTTTATGCATTTTACATTCCTAAGATTGATTCTGTAAAGAATTGCAATTAAGGACCTTGGGCAGAACATGTGGCTTTGCTGAAGGATATGGATTGAGACTTGTTCATTAAAACATCACATTTTTGATGCTTCTCATGTATAAATATTTGCACAAGTTTCAGAAATGAGGGGTCTTACTTGTAAAGTATAAATAAATATGATGCTGTTGGAAACTCCTGGTGTTTTGGCTGAAGTGTGATTCTCAAACAATCTGGAAATATATCACTGATAGATAAGATTATTTCTTGGCATTTTAAACTTTCGGAGTTCTGCATTGTCTTAATTTTGCCTGACTGAATTATTTTTTGCCTGACTGAATTATTTTATATATTTTCTGGCATTGTTTTCTGTTTCTCATCTGTCCTGAAACTGTTCCCCCCAAACTAATCTTGTGGTTTTGTTATAGTTGGTGGCTTTGCAGTTACCTGCCCCTACTGTAAATTTGATCTGGGACACCCCTCCCAGTCTAGTGTTCACTCTACTTAATACAGAGAGAACATTTGAGAAGACCAACCCACTTAGGTTCTTAACCTTGAATTTTTCTTCTGCTCCTTCCTCTCTCCTTGCACTTTACTAAAATAAAAATTACCCTTTATTTTGTTTTTGCCTCTTCTTAAAAGTACTCAGTTGTATTTATTCTGCTCCATTTATTACTGCTTGGTAGTAGCCTGATTAAATTGTAACTGTTATTCTAAGCCTTTTGGTTTAAGCACTTGGGCTCCAGACCAGTTGTTTTACATTAAGAATGTTTGCGGTCTGCACTGTTGTGGCAGGACAGGTAGCTTACATCCTTCTAAGTTGGGGAATTGCTGATTGAAAGTTCAGTGTCTGTTATTCTAAAAGTGTATTAGTTCTGGTTAAAGCAATTGAGCTTCAGACCAGTTATTTTTCATTAAGAAGGTTTGTGGTCTGCACTCTTGTGGGAGGAGAGGCTAGATTCTGCCCTTCTGAGCTAGGAATTTCTGGTTAAAGGCTTATTGTGTCTGCTTATTTGAACTGTTTCTTTCTGAAATTGGTGCACCTTGCTGCTGTAGCATAGGACCAGATTCAGGCCTGCTGAATCTAACTCTGTTTCTATAACTTGAGCACTATTCCAGGCCATCTTTTTTTAGAGAAGCTTCCCCCTGCACCCTAGTAGCAGCAGTGTGCAGTTAGAACTTGTCTGATTGAAGACTGCTGGAACACGGCTTAGTTTTGAGCTTTTTTACTGGTTAATTGGGTAATTTGTTTAAACCAGTTTGCTCGTTTTTTCTGTTGTTATATAAAAAAAAATTGCACTTTATTCATCTGCTTTTACTGTATTTGTGTTTCTTCCTACTTTATTACTTTATTTTGCTTTTGCTGCTTGTTATTAAAAGTACTTAACTGCATTTATTCTGCTCCATTTATTTCTGCTTGGTAGTAGCCTGATTAAGTTGTAACTGTTATTCTAGGCCTTTGGTTGAAGCACTTGGGCTTCAGACCAGTTGTAGTGCATTAATAAGGTTTGTGCTCTGCACTGTTGTGGCAGGACAGGTAGCTTACATCCTTCAAAGTTGGGAGTTGCTGATTGAAGGCTTAGTGTATGTTATTCTAAAAGTGTATTAGTTCTGGTTTAAGCACTTGGGCTTCGGGCCAGTTATTTTACATTAAGAAGGTGTGGTCTGCACTCTTGTGGGAGGAGAGGGTAGATTCTGCCCTTCTGAGCTGGGAGTTTCTGGTTAAAGGCTTATTGTGCCTGATTATTTGAACTGTTTCTTTCTGAAATTGGTACATCTTGTTTGTTGTAGCATAGACTAAATTCAGATCTGCTGAAACTAGCTTTGTTTGTATAATTTGAGCACTAATCCAGACCATCTTTTTTGGAGAAGGTTCTCCTGCACCCTAGTGGCAGGAGTGTGCAGTTACAACTTGTCTACTAGAAGACTTGTGGAACAGGGCTCAGTTTTTAGCTTTCTATTGCTTAATTGGGTAATTTGCTTAAATCAATTTGCTCATTTACTACTGTTACATTAAAAAAAAAATACACTTTATGCATCGCCGCTTAGCTAGGGTTAAACTATTCCTGGCGCCATAAAGTCTGCTCATCAAATTTTCCCTTAGAACTAGCCAGTTATTTCGTTTTAGCACTAAAATCTGTTTCTTTGAGCTCAGCACTTGTTCAGAACTCGTTGTAAGCACAAAATAAGCAACAAATTACTGCAGCACTCAACTTTCTTCACTTGTCTAGAGGAAAACAATTTTTAGTACTTAATAAGTAAGCACCTATCACTGCGGTGGTGGTGCTGCAGTAGCATTGTCGCCTCACAGGTAGACGTTGCACGTTCAATTCTCAGTTAGAGCGTCTTCTGTGTGACGACATGCGTGAACGGGCATTCCTTCATTGAAGGTTGTGCGTTAGGCCCGGCAAGCCAGCACGTAAAACTCTACCGCCAATCATTAGCGAACCGGAGTTCCACTGTGGCGACCCCTAACCGGGAAAAGCCAAAAGACACAAAACAAATAAGTAAGCACTTATCCAGGAATGTCTAAGGGTCAGCTCCCGGTGCTTTCTCCTGTCTACCTGATGAATCTGGGCATCTTGGGGCAATGCAGCAATTGCTTCATGTACACAGACAACCCTCTCCTCCTACCACCCAACAGTACAACCTGTGAGAGATGCACTTATATAGTCAAACTGGAAGAAAAGCTCTCTTCACCCAAGACTGGACTAGACAGTCAAGAGGAGAAGGTAAGCACTTGCACCACACCACACTCATCACATAGTCCCTCAAAACCTACACCACTAAAGCACACACATAGAAACACAAAACACACACCTACATTCACAGAGGCTCTCAATAAAAATCTGCTCAAGCAGCAGAGACCTCTAAAGCAGAAACGCAAGCAACCTCCACTCCCCAACACAACCCAAATGACACATAGCCCACAAACTCAGTGTGCCACTCAACCACAGCCCATAAGGCATAACAACATACCCAACACTCTAGTCATAGGTGACTCTATAGTTAGGCACATTGATGTTCCACTCACCAGGCAAAACAAGGAGAAAGTTACTGTCAGCTGCCTGTCGGGTGCCAGGATCCACCACATAATGCACACACTTAGGTCACTCCACAACAAGTACAAATATGACTCTGTCATTGTCCATGTTAGTGTGAATGACCTGAGACTTAGCTTCCTGGACTACATGAAAAGAGACATGGAGGAGCTCTCTGATCTTGTAACCCAGGCAGGTATGACCCTAGCCCTGAGTAGCATTCTGCCATCACCCAGAATTATATCACAGTACAAGGACAAAATTACTGACTTCAACAATTGGCTAAGCTTCTGGTGTCTTTCTAAGGGTATCCAGTATCTGTCTGCCTGGGATGACATGATTGACAGACCATGATGCTTTGCCAGAGATGGCCTGCACCAGTCGCCCTTGGGATTCCATATACTGGCTAAGGCTCTTGCCACCCCTTTAGTGCATTTTTTAGGCAAGGTTCAGATGAAAAATTCACCACTGTAAGAGGTACAAGCAAACAAAATCTGAGGGTAATGCCACTCAATGCTAGAAGGCTAAACCTCAAAATGCATTCACTCGAGGCACTCCTTAAAATGGAGAACATCAACATCTGTGCAGTGACAGAGACCTGGTTCAAGGCTCCAGAGAGCACCCCTGCATTACCAGGCTATAATTCATACCACACCTTTCAGCCACTTTACCTGGACCGAAAGACTTAAGGTGTAGGCATCCCCATATTCATTAAGGATATCCGCACCTCCAGGCTAGTTGCTCAGCATAATGCATCTGAGATTATCCAAGTGAAACTAACTTTGGGCAAGACCACAATCCAAATTGTAAACTTGCTACAGATCCCCCACCCCCACCATGCCCCAGAATTCCAACTCCTTATTTCTTGATACACTGGAAAATATTAGGGTACAACCCAACACCCTAATAATGGGTGATTTCAACTACCCCACCATTAACTGGGAAAACTGCTCATGTACCAACTCTTTTGCTCAACATTTTCTGGAATTCATAAATTACAACACCTTGGATCAAATTATCCACACCCCCACCAGGGCCAGCATTATCCTAGACCTGGTCATTACCAACATGGGCGACCGGTGTTCCACACCAGAGGTCAATTCTTTGTTGGTCAGATCCGACCACAAGCTAGTCACTCTAGACATCCTCATCCTGCCTCCACCCCCCATTAGGGAAACCACCGTAAAAAATTTCTCCAAAGCCAATTTCATGCTTCTTAAGATAGAAGTGGCAAACTTCACAACACCCATGCAGATGGACAATAGAGGTACGATTGCTGAATCCCACACAAATGCACTTTATAAGCACTTACACGAGTGCATGGATCATGCTATCCCTAACAGAACCAAGATGCTATCCTCCAAAAAAAAGGAAACCAATCTGGCAGTCCCCTGCCATAAACAAACACCACAACAGAAGAAAGAAACTGTTGCAAAAGAGTAAAATCCCACGATTGGAGGAACTCCCTGGTCAGCCTCAGTAAGAAGCTGAGATCCCTCATAAAATCCTCCAAAGCTATTTACGAAAACAAAATTGCCACTGATTCTAAAGACAACCACAAAGCATTTTATAGCTATGTCAAGAATCTCAATGTCAAAACTCAGATCTGCCCCGAGTTACAGCACAATGGCACTAAATATACAGAACCAACTGATATTGCTAAAATCCTGGCAGATAGGTTCCATGCTAAATTTACCCCCCTCTCATCCCCTAAAGGGCCAATCTCTATACTGGAAGAATGCAAAGTTTCTGTAATCATGGCTGCACAGATAAAAAAACACACTCTCCAAAGCCAAGAACATAGCATCCATGGGACCTGACAACATCCCAGACTGCGTTCTACACAAACTATAGAATGAAATGGCATCCCACCTAAGCACCATGTTCAATCATAGCCTCACCTCAGGCTTTGTGCTCACTGAATGGTGCACAGTGATGGTTATCCCACTCCACAAAGGGGGAGCCACCATGGACCCCAGGAGCTACTGCCCCATTAGCCTAATGAGCCTGGTCTGCAAGGCCATGGAGTGTATCATCATGGAACTTATAAACATAGATATTGGTAATCTCCAAACTCTGGACCCCACCCAGTTCGGGTTTGTAAAAGGCAGATCATGTCTCCTAAACCTGAAAGACTTCTTTGAAGCAGTCACCAAAGCCGTAGATGAGGGTAAGGTGGTTCACATAGCCTATCTAGATCTCGCCAAGGCTTTTGACACCATCCCCCCCTCTGGAATTATAGACAAACTCACTAAACTAGGTATAAATCGCCATGTCACTAGATGGGCTGCCAACTGGCTCACTGACAGAACCCACATTGTGAAAGTAGCAGACTCCAAATCTGACTTCAGACCAGTGACAAATTGAGTACCCCAGGGTTCTGTCCTGGGTCCTCTCCTGTTTGGAATCTACTTTGCTGAAGTACAGGCTAACACAGAAGGTCTTTGGCTAATGAAGTTCACAGATGACTGCAAACTATGAGCCATAATCAAAACTCCTATCGATGTAGACATCCTATAAAAGGGCCTCACTGAGACAGATGCCTGGTATCAAAGCCATGGCCTCAAGCTCAATGTCAAAAAGTTCATTGTCATCTCCTTTGGCAAAAACTCTGTATCCATGAGCTACGACATAGGTGATAGTCTACTTAACACCAAATGTTTGATAAGAGACCTTGGGACACAGGTCGACAGTAGTCTCTCCTTTGATAATCACATTGCCACAGTAGTCAGGAAATCCTTCTACGTGGCACATCTCATCACAAAAGGTTTCTCATTCAGGAAAAAAGGGGTAATTGTTCCCCTCTACTCGTCATTCATTAGACCCATTATAAAGTACAATGCCCCTTTGGTATGTACCTCACAAGACATCTACAACAACTGGAAAGGCTGCAAAAATACCTCACAAATAGGATTACCGGCCTCAAACAGATGCCCTACGCAGACCATCTCAAAAATCTCTAGCTTTACTCCATCGCATATCGCCTACTCAGAGGCAATCTCTGCCTAACATACAAAGCTATGTGAAACCTAGAGATTTTGGACATGCTCCAATTAAAGAAATCCCAATCCCTCCAATCTACATGCTCTAGAGACCTAAACCTTGTCACCACAATAAACAGAACATGCTTGAGGGATAGATTCCTGTCCCAGAGACTTCCCATACTCTGGAACAAACTACCTATCTATATCAAACAAAGCTCCTCATTAGCACTCTTCAAGAAAAATCTTGATGATTGGATTGGAAATAGGAAATTCACCCCGGGGATCACCTTTGTGGCTTTGCTTGACAGGGGCACAGGAGAATAATTTTCTTGGGTGGTGAAAGCCAGGGTACCTTTTTGGCTAGGCTTATATAGGCCCTAGGGCCAATAGCCTAGTATCTACCTATGAACCTATGAACCTATGACTAACTAGTGCTAGTTGTTTCCTCCTAAAAGATGGTAGCACATTACTTTGTCTTGAGTTTGTTTTGGAGATGGATGCTGTTGGTATATGTTTGTAGTAACTATATCCTGATCAATAGGTAGACTGGATAAACTAAGCCTTTATGACTGATTAGAATATTAGGAGGAGGAGGAGAACCATATCTTTGGTAAAAGGACAATTTGACTCCAACATTTTTGTTTCATATGGATACATAATACATGTTGGTGCTTGGTTCTGAGGGTTCTTGTACATATAATACACTTCTTACCATCTGTTTGCTGAGATTTATTAGAGATCTTTGTCTCTGGGAATAATTAAGATGCAGTAAAGTGGCAAAGGTTGCAGGTATAAGGTGGATACATGCTAGGCTATAAATGCACCTGAGTATAACAGAGACACAGATAAACAAATCCCACTTGCCTTGCTGCTATATTCATAAATATACATAAAGGTCTAGCCTGTTCTCTCCAGATTCGTTTAATTATTAGAATATGGTATGCAGTGACAGAACAGTCATTGTTGGTGAAGAAGTGGTATCAGCACACCTTCTCTGTATCCCCCAAATCTGCCAACCTTCTCTGCATCCCCTAAACCTACCAGCAGGTGCACACAGACCCACACCATCCTCACTGCTATTACTGTGCACACCATTCCAGAAATTATCAAAAGAATGTAAATGGGCATTTGTTTCACTATCAGCTGAAATAATCACACTATTCAGTGTATTTTTGTAAGAACATACAACTGAGAAAGAATTAAATATATTGAGCTATACTTAAACCAGACCTTCTAGAAAACAATTCCATTACACTGCTTCAGTGTACAACCCCAGTTGTTACACAGATAATTGCTCATTACAACAAGGTGCATTGTGCAACAATATATACTTAATAAAACAAGAAAAAATTAAATGTCAGCAGAGGCTTGAATGGATATCATTACATTATAGTGTCAGCTGTACTAGTGAAGTAAAGTACAGTTGTGTACACTTACCATATATGTAGATGTTCGTGTGTATTCACTGTTGCAGTCATCACATTTGGTTATCCCTGCCAAGGTAGCCATCGGCCAGCCCGAATACCAGAGACTTAGTATTCCTGCGTCGGTTGCTGTTGCTTGAGGACTGATGTCAGGTCAGTAAAGTAAGGCAGCCAATGCCATTACATCAGTTTTTCTTGCCCTAACCTGTCAGGAGTCCCCAAAGTAAGAACCAGGTTCTAGTGGAAGAACCCCACCAGTGGAAAATAAATACCAATACGCCCCTTGTAAGAAAAGGAGAACAACAAGGAAGAATGGTAATAAAAGGAGAAAGAGACTAAAGGGGGATGGAGGGAGGGAAACCAGGACTGCAACAGTGAATACACTTGAACATCTACATTTATGGTAAGTGTACACAACTGTACTATGTTCTTCATGTTTCACTGTTGCAGTCATCACATTTGGGTAAATTCCCAAAGCTGAGGAAATGGGTGGAGGCAGTCAAGGAAACTAGGGGCTGGCTAGGATGCCCTGCAAGACTGCAGAGGCAAACCCTGCCCTGGATTTGGAGAAGAGAGGCATGTGGTAATGCTTGATAAAAGTGTGAAAAGATGTAGGTGGCAGCCTCCAGGATGTCCCTGGTGGGGACTCCTCTGAGGAAAGCTGAAAAGGTGGAGGCTGCTTCAGTGGAGTGTGTCCTGACCATCTTGGGGGGAGGCTTTCCATGCTGTTTGTAGCAGAATGGATGCAGTGTGCTATTCATTTGGAAATGGTTTGCTTGAAGATGGCTTTGCCTTCTGCTCCTGTAGCAAAGCTAACCAGCAATTGATCAGACTTTCTGAAGGATTTAGTCCTGTCCAGATGGAATCTGAGCTGTCTGTGCACATCTAGAGAGTGAAGAATCATTTCCCCCTTGTTCTGGGGATTAGGAAAGAAGGTGGGTAAATGAATGGATTTGTTGAGAGCCACATTGAACACCACCTTGGTCATGAAGGATAGGTTAGTTCTGAGGGATTCCCTGTCTGCATGGAAGATGATGAAGGGTTCCACAGCCATGAGTGCTTGCAGCTCAGAGACTCTTCTGGCTGAAGTGATGGCCAGAAGGAATGTGGTCTTCCAGGAGAGAAATTTTAGCTCTGCAGAAGAAGCTGGTTTGAAGGGGGCAGGGTGAGCTTTTCCAAGACAAAGTTAAGGTTCCAAGCTGGTGTTGGTGCCCTTCTGGGGGGCCTCAAGTTGCTAACTCCTCTGAGGAACTGTTTGATCAAAGGGTGTGAGAAAAGGTGCTGCTCAGTGAAAAAATTAGCAGAAATAGCAGAGGCATGAATTTTTATAGAGGAGAAAGAGAGACCACTTTATAGTAGGTCAGCTAAGTAATCCAGGATGAGAAGGATGGAGGGCAGTGTCGTGTTGGCTTGCGTAGCCTGGATCCAGGTGCAGAACCTTTTCCATTTATCTGCATAAGGCTTTCTGGTGCTAGGATATCTGGCCTCATGGATAACATCCAGAACCTGTTTACTGAGGATGGAAGATTGGTTTGGGGTTAGGGAATAAGCCAGGCTGCCAAACTGAGTGTCTGCAATCGGGGATGCATGAATTCCCCTTCCCTCTGGGTCAGGAGGTTTGGAATCTGAGGAAGATGCCATGGAGGGAGCGAGGACAGGCTGCTCAGCAAGGGGTACGAGTGTTATCAGGGGCAGTCTGGAGCTCTAAGAATGGTCCTTGGTTTTTCCTCCCTTATTTTGAGCAGTACCCTGGGGATGAGAACTAGGGGAGGAAAGGCATAGACCGATAGACTGACCCAGGGGAAGGACAGGGCATCCACTTTCCAAGCCATGCATTGATGCTCCCTGGTGCCGAATTTGCTGAGCTGATGGTTGGTGTGGGAGGCAAAGAGGACGACCTTCGGGGTTTCCCATTTCTGAGTTATGAGGGTGATGGTGCTTCTGTTGAGTTGCCACTCATGTAGGTCCAGAAGGTTTCTACTTAACTGGTCTGCCAGAGCCTGGTAGGAATTGTGCTAACAGGTTTAGTTGCATGAGAGAGAGGCTGTTTGCTAAAGTTTCATGGCCAGCCTGCATTGAGAGTAGGAGTGAGTCTCTCCCTGCTTGTTGATGTAACACATCACAGTGGTGTTGTCTGTTTTGATCAGGAGAACCCCTGGAGAGAGAAAGGGTTTGAAAGCTATCAAGGTGTTCTGCACAGCCATCATCTCTTTTTAATTGATGTGAGCTCCATTGGACCTGTATGCACCTGCTGTCCACGTGTGCACCCCAAGCGTAGTCTGATGCATCTGTGGTGACGATCTGTGTGGCGGGGGTCTGGAAAAGGGCAGTCTCTTGTTGTGGGAGCATGCTGTTGCCCACCAAAGAAATTCCTTTCTGAGGCAAGGAATTATAGGTAGAAGAATTTCCAGGTCTTGAGAGTGTTGACACCAAAGTCTCTTTAGGTACCATTGAAGTTTCCTCACATGCAGTCTGGCATATGGAATGAGTAGTATGCAAGATGCCATGAACCCCAGAGCTTGCAGGATCTTCCTTGCAGACAGCTGGGGCCTGGTGGCTAGTTGAGAGAAGTAGGATGTCAGGAAAATTTGTTTCTCTGGTGTAAGGTATGCCATCTGGGATGCTGTGTCCAGACTTGCTCCCAGGAAGATTATCCTTTGGGTGGGCACCTGTTTAGATTTCTTTTTGTTGATTGTGTACCCCAAGGAGGTTAGTAGGGTCTTTACAAAGGTCAGGTGCTTGAGCAGCTTTTCCTGGCTGTCTGGCTGAATAAGGCAGTCATCTAAGTATGGGTAAATTTGAATATTTCTTTGTCTGCAAAAGGCAATGGTCGGAGCCAGACATTTTGTGAAAACTCTGGGATCAGTAGATAAGCCAAAGGGAAGCACAGAGAACCGAAAGTGTTGAGATCCTGCCCTGATGCGGAGATACTTCCTGCATGATTCCCTGACAGGAATGTGGAAGTAGGCCTCTTTTAGATCTAGGGTGGCTAGCCAAGCGTCCTTGGACAGCATGGGTAGCAGCTGCTGGAGGGTGTGCATTTTGAATTTTGGGATCACCAGGAAGGTGTTTAGAATGGATAGATTGAGGATGGGGCACCAGGTGTCCTCTTTTCTTGGCACCAGAAAAAGTCTGGAGTAGAAGCCTTGGCCTATCTGTTTTGCAAGAATGTGTTCTACTGTTCTCATAGAGAGCAGGGAAAGGATTTGCTTTTGAGCCTTTGCCCACTGAGTTGGTGGTAGATCTGGGAACCCTTTTGGTGTTGGAAGGGTATTGTAGAAAAATTTGTATCTCTGAGACACAATGTTCAGAACCCATTGGTCCTTGGTAATGGTGGCCCAGGTGCTTGAGTGAAAGGAGAGTTTTCCTCCTAGGGGTAAGTGAAGGTTGGTGGGAGTGAGTCATTGTGAGTTTTTACCATAAGGGGGTGGCTTAGAACTCCCTGGTTTTGAAGTGGAGGTATTCCACTGTTTAGATCTCTGCATTCCCTGGGGCTGCTGTCTGGGGGGGGGGGTCTTTTTCCATGGAGCCTAGGCTGGGCTGGTTTATTCGGAGTAGAAAAGGACCAGTGCTTGGAGGGACAATGACTGCTAAACCTAGGGGGCTGGACCTGTAAGAAATCCTTAACTGTTTGCATAAATTTTGCTTTTTCTTCCATCTTTTTTAAAGACCTCGTCTGCCTTAATGCCAAACAAGTTATCTTTGTGCAAGGGGGGCATCCAACAATTTAGATTTGACATGGTCTGGCAGGGGTTGTTCCTTAAGCCATGCATTTCTTGTAATGGCAGATCCAGTGACTGTTGCCCTGCAAGAAGCTTATAGGGTATCAAAACCATAGTGCAAAGTGTGTTTAGTTACTTGACTTGCAGAATGCATTAAGTCTTGTAAATCTTTAGATTCTGCCCAAGCAGGAAAGGAAGACATTTTTTTGTTTAAGGAGTTCCAAGGTATGTTGCTGAAATTTCAGCATATGGAGCTGACAGTTTTAGTGCCATGATAGTAGCTGAGTTGTATACTTTTTTACCCCATCTGTTCAATGCTCGGGAATCCCTGTCTGAGGGGGTGGGATTCTTAGCAGTGGTTGCTTTAATCCCTTTTGGCTTGAGAAATGACCTCAGGGTCAGCTGTTGGATTTTTAAAACATATATTTGTGTGAGTCAGGGAATCTATAGTACCTGCCAGGTTTTCTAGGAGCAGGAGGTAGGGCATCATGAGTCAATCTGGATTCAAGGAAAACATAATCCACAACACCCAGGACTGGGAGGATGGCCAAGAATCTGTGTTGCGGAAGATCTAGGAATTCCTTGAGTCTCTTTTTAGACTGAGGGTAGTCCTGACTCTCCCATTGGAAATGCTCCCTTAAAGGACGTAGGGTTTCCCCAAAGGAAAAATACTCTGGGGGAGAGGCTGAAGGAATTGAGTTCTCTGCATCAGAATCCTC
>NC_056727.1:684506688-684584188 GCF_019279795.1 Protopterus annectens | reverse complement strand
ATCTTCAGGACAGAATTGTGACTTCGAGAAAAACAGTCATAGTGATAAGCTGTAATGCTACAAGAGAGAATTATGACTCGGGTGGGTGGATCCAAAAGGTAAACAAAATAAAAGGAACCCTCATGGGAAATACCTTTTTGCTCAGGCAGAATTTCCCAGCATTTTTCAATGTGAAGAATGATGTATTAAGCACATCTGACCCTAAAGATTATTTCTGGAGTTCTCTCACTACTTATTTAAACAATCCCATAAACAGCAAGGACCTTGTTATAGCAATGGGCATCCATAAGGGATTATTTGGAAGATTATTTTGAAACAAAGATGCTGTGAGTGCATCTTGAAATGGATAGGTTACCATTCTAATACAGAAATTAATATTCTTAGTACCACTACTCAGATAAACATTTTTACCAGCATTAACAAGTCACATGGTCCCTGCAACTGCTCCAAGCTGATGAGACTGCAAAATACAGCCAGGCATGAAGCTGGGAGGAAATACGAGGAACTAGACGGATACATGGACACAAACTTCAGGTTAGTATTCTTCAGCAGCTGAGTGCAGGAAATCAATGATGTGACCTGCTGACAGGCTTCACCAAGTAGTCCTGGGTTTGAATTCCTCAGCTTCCTACTGTGTAACTCTGAGCAAGTCACTTAACCAGAAAGCACTCTCATCTCCCTGAAAAGAGGTATTTGGGCCTAGCGGGTTTAGATGTTTAAAAATAAATACATATCAAAACCTACATTTTGAGAAATGTGCCATAAATAATATGCCTATAGTTATAGGCTTACATTCTTCAACAAGAATCAATATTACTTATGTCAAACAAATGTTGTGTTAATTATTGGTTGAACTGAACATTATGTTTTAGGTGCCTACTTTCCTGAAAAGGCTAAACCGTGAAGTAGTTTAATTCAACAAAACCGTAACTCAGCATGAACTAATCAATATGGCTTAGGTACTTTTGAAAAACTGCCTTGTCATATTTCAAAGGTGCATAACACCTCTGATCGAGTAATTAATGAAAAGGTAATGCAGTAATCTACAATACTCTTTTATGTGTTGTTCCAGTTCTCTTTGTTATTTTTGTTTGGAAAGTCTGTAAGTCTGTTTCTTAAGCAATTGCTCAGCTAAATACTGAGTTTGCTGCTCAGCATCCCAAGTAGAAAGATTTCTGAAATGTGTGTTTTTCAAAATAGATTTGTGCAACTTTTATGCTAACTATGAAATATACCAGTTGCAATGTCTTACGCTCTCTAATTTCTTTCATATTTTTTTAACTTATCTGTCTTGCAATAGAAGGAAGTTTCCTTCAGTCCTATCCAGTTAATGTCAGTCCTCCACAGTTAATGTCTGAAAGACTTCTCAGATCTTGAGTTCACTGTCTGCTCACCCTGTCTGATCTTCTTCATCTCTACTTTTGTAACTATAAAAGCAAAAATTGATTTTTATAACCCTTACTGAGCATCAAAGGGAACATAAAATAGAACATAGTGATGCTGGTAAGATCATTACAGTTCAAAGAAATTCAGATAAATTCTATTTGTACTGAAGATACCAGAATACGGAACACTGTAGATGAATTAACATTCATCTAGAAGGGTATGTATTCCAAGAAACTGTACTGGCAAGTATTGTTAAAAAAATGTTTTTTTTTTGGAAATTGCCCATTTTGTTCAGCATTGTTATGTTTACACTGTAAACAAAACAGCTTTTCCCATTGCAAACAGTACAGATGTGCTACCGTACTATCCATTTTTAGCAGTCCTGTATATGCAACATTTTTTATGTTTTAGCAGAAAAGGATTATGGAGATAAGCTGTAACAGTGTCCTGTCTACACCTGCTAGGATCTAACAACACTTCATATTTTAATAAATTCTTACTGCAGACTATAACTTATCAGCATTTTAGAAACGTGACTGTCATTAAGCCATGTTGGAATTGCCTGATGCTCATATTGTAATGTACTTGTCAGGTTTGTCTTTTCAAAATGTAAGCACTTAACTTTACTGCAAGTAGTAATTTATTAAAGTTTTCAGGATCACTCTGTTTCCCATATGTTCTGCTATTTATGTAAACATTAGATAATAGGCTACTCCATCCTATTTTCAAACACAGCTAGATCAGACCTCACTTTATGTGCCATGTACAAAAGAAGTACAAAAGAAGTCTGTATAGAAACAGTTCTTGCATTTAAGACTGACTTTAGGTAAAGTGGGGTTTTAAACAATGCCCCCCTCTACCCACAGCCCCATCAATTTCTCATCCTTCCTTTGCCAAGCAGTTTCCCTCATGCCCTTACTGGTCCTCAACCCCCCCCCCCGTGTCCACACCTGTTTACTCCCACACCAGTCTCTTCACACCATTTCTTGTTTTATAATACATTGTGTTACTCGTCAGCTTTTTTTACCTGTCCTTTCCAACAACACACACTCTGTAAAGTTGGAGGATATAATTAAATTAAAGTGCAGATTTCACAGGCTCTAGTCCCCCAGGAAGCCATGAGGATCTATTTCTTTGCAATATATTTTACTGTTTGTTTACTCAAACTTTAGATCAAATGATATCTTGAACAAACATAAAGACTAAGGGAAGAAACTTAAGCCTTATTTTCCTTCAAGGAAGGAATAAGTTACATTTAATGTTTAATTTTCATACCAACAAAACAGTATTTCACAATAAACTGAAATGCTATCAGGGATATATAAATCATATCTGGGAATTCTCTCACTTCCCCCCAGAAAAGATAATCACCTTGTGTGCACTCTTCTTGCATTAGATTGGGTAAGGAGTAAGAAAACATGTTGTACACACACACACACACACACACACACACACACACACACACACACACACACACACACACACACACATATATTTCAGGTTGATGCTGTCACACATATATACACGTGGTGTGCCTTCTTACCCCTAACCCTGTAAAAGACCAGTCGATTTGTCTCATGTTTGGTTGTCAGACAAGTGAAAAAAATAATGATCACAACAGTGTATTCCAATTTATTGGTCCTAGGAAAGTACTTGACCCCTACACAAGTACAGCAAACCTATGCAAATCTCTGAGGTTTTATTGTAAGAAAAGTGAAATAAATAATAGTTATATTGTCCCTATATACCACATAGGTTACATCAACCTTATGTGCAACACATCTGAGGTTTACTTGTCAAGAACATTAAAGAAATATATTGACCACAATATCCTGGGTGGCCACAGTGGTGCAGCGGTTAGCATTGCTGCCTCACAGCAAGAGGTTTTCTGGTTTGATTCTCAGCTGGGGTGCCTTCTGTGTGGAGCCTGCATGTCCTCCCTGTGGTCGTGTGGGTTTCCTATGCGTGCCCTGGTTTCCTTCCACATCCCAAAGACATGCTGTAGGTGCATTGAACACCCTAAATTGGCCCTAGGTGTGAGTGCGTGCATGCATGCATGTGTGTGCCTTCTGTGGAAGGTTGGGTGCTGGGCTGGTAACTCAACACCATAAAACCCCACTGCCAATTGTGAGCGGACAGGTGATCCACTGTGGTGACCCCTAACTGGGAAAAGCCAGAAAAAGAATTGACCACAATATCCCAGCTCTCTCTCAGGTTACAGTGACCTCATCTGCATTTCTGACCATAGACAGCTTTACATTAGTCAGAGCGAATGTCAGGGTACATGATGTGTGATGCATTTTATACCTTATTTTTCAAAGATGATTATGGTACTTTTGTTTTACTTCTGTCAAGAAGAGATAAGGATATGTATAACAATGCTGTATGCCTATAGGCAAAATTGATGGCATTATTTTTTCTCACAAAGATACAAATATAGAGATGCATACATACACAGACATACAGACACAAACATACACAGGCTTGCACACATAAACACACACTTGCACACAAAGACACACACACACACACACACACACACACACACACACACACACACACACACACACACACACACACACACACAGAAAATACACTGCCTCTGGAAAGTCAGGTCTTTCAGAAGATACACTGATAAATAATATTTTTCACTTGCAGACACATACTGACACTGCCTGTGACAAGCAAGGTCTATCACAATGGGCGCACATGCGCTCACAAATACACATACACACATGTACATGCAGACACACACACTCAAACAATTTACTGCCTCTGACAAGCCAGGTCAATCACAAGAAGCATAGGCACACACACACACACACACACACACACTGCATCTGACAAGCTAGGTCTTTCAGGTTCATAGATTACTACTAGGCTAATTGCCTTTGTGGGCCATTTTAAGCCTAGCCAATTACCTCATGTAAGAATCAAACCCTGCACCTTGTGCATGTAAGGTAACCGCCTTAACCATTATGCCACCACCCTTTCAGAAAATGTACTAATAATACTTTTGCACTTGCACGAACATACTGACACTGCCTGTGATAAGCAAGGTTTATCACAACATGCGCATGCATGAACCCACACAAATACATACACAGGCACACACATACACACACACACACACACACACACACACACACACACACACACACACACACACACACACACACACACACACACACAGACATTACCCTGCCTCTGACAAGCCAGGTCAATCACAAGATGCACAGGCACAGATACAGACAGACACAGACACACAGTCAGACAATATAGTGCCTCTGACAAGCCAGGTCAATCAGGAGATGCACTAATATTTTTTACACATGTACACACATGTTGGCACTTTCACTGACAAGCAGGGTCTATCACAAGATGCATGCACACACACACACACACACACACACACACACACACACACACACACACACACACACACACACACACACACACACTGCATGCTTACATCTGTCCTTCCATCCATCTATCCATCCATCCATCCATCCATCCATTCATTCGTCCATAAATCCTATGCTGTTGAGTCACATCTTACCCTATTCTGGCAACATGACCAACCAATGACATCCACAGAACTTACTAGGCAAATAGGGAAGGTAAGCAGATTGTCAGGCCTTGCTTCTGCATCTCATACACACACATCGACACACTTATGGAAAATTTAAAGTTGCCAAACAAACTACTACATGTCTTAGAGTGCATCAGGAAATGAGAATAGAATAAGAAAATCCACATTGCATACAGGAAAGACATGCAGGGTCTGCACAGAGTGCACCCCACTAGAGAACTGAAGCAGGCACCCTCACGCTGCAAGGTGACCGTGCTAATCATTGCATCACAGAGCCACCCAGCACAGTTACCTACAAGCAGATTAGAGGAACATCAGTTTAACTACAGCAGGCCTTTGGGACATTAGAGGAAATCACAGCACCTAGACTAAACCCACACAGAAACATGGGGGACATGAAGGCTCCACACAGAAAGAATCACATCCAAGAATTCAACGAAGCAACTAAGCACAGTTAGATGGCAATCCTACTGGAAGCCTCAATGTGACAATGATGACTTGGTTTCACAAACATTCTGTCTAGATCACCAAAATAACTTGCAACTGCTGCAGTCAAATTTGAAAGAAATTGTGGTCATTTTCTTACTCGTAGATAAATTACAGTACCCCCATTTACATATGCTTGCATGAGACACAGGAATGATGATTCTACACTAATTTCAGCAAATATAATACATTGTGTAGGCAGCTCAGTGACTGTTTAAATGGGATCAGGCAACAGCAGCGGTAACTTAATTTTATCTGCAAAGTGGTAAAAACCAGGCCACAGATATACATTTAAGTTTATTTTCCATAACAACTCAGTAATCATAGTAAAGCATTCCAATGTATTTCACACACATGCACTCTAGCCATCAGCAATGACTGTTTAAGAGCAGCTGACAGCAGGATCAGCCTCTTTCATTCACACACAGGTGTTTTACCTAGCATTTTTTAGCAACTTTGGCTTGGGGGTGATAAAAAAATGAAATAGTTTAGTAAATAAAATATCTGAAAACATCCATTTGTAAGTAAAATGTCTGTAAAAACTGGAGGGCTGGAGGGCCTTGTGGGAGACTTATTTCTGTAAAGAAAGAACAGCAAGCCCCAGAAACCTCTACAAGAGCATCCTTAACATATGTAAGCTAGCAGCGATTTGACAGCTAAGCAAGGACTGCAGAGGGGGAGATTTGATTGCCATCTATCACAGAACAGGAGCAATACCCTAGATGTCTGTCTGAGATAAAAAAAGCACTGTAACCTATCACAGCTTTATTTTATAAAGTCACCACAGTAAAGAATTGCAACTTGATTCACAAAAATACACATCATCCCTGCAAATCCAGATATAAATGACCATTTAAAGTAAGCAAATGACAGTAGGGTCAGTCATTTTAACCAAAGGCATCTTCCATTTCAAGAAAGTATAACCACGATACTGACTTTGTGCACCTCAGGTGTCTGATTGTAATAAAACAATGAAAAATGGTAACATTATTTTTCTTTAACTATGTTTTACATAAAGACAGGGTAGCCTGCTACAGTAAAATATTCACTTGCTTTAAACAAATACACATTAGTTCTGCAAAGCCAAAATAATGCCTGGTTAATTTATGCAAAGGGCATCAGGGACAGTAGGGACAGTTCCTATTTACTGCAATTACAGTCATTTTGTTGACTGTGTATACCGCTGATATCTTCCTGTAATAAAATAAAAAATATTAATGGTCACAGTAATTTATTTCAACTCTGATTCATACAGCACATAGTAGAGCCATAGCATAACGTATTCAAACTTCCTTCAGAAATACACATTGGTCTTATTCATCCCCTGTCCATAGTATTTGGTTGCCTGACAGGATAATAAAATAAAAACTTACCTGCTACAAGTCAGACCATGCTGAATGTGGTGCACCCTGACCAGAATATTTGATTGCAGACACTCACAACTATGTTGAAATTTCTATTTTCACTGTAGCCATTACATTCGCTTGAATGTTCAAAGTATCTCTCATTTATGCTCAATCCCTTTCATAACATAGACCAGAGCAGGATCCAGCCAGCACTAAGGGACCTAGGCAGTTGCATTGGGCCCATGATGGTTTGGGGTAGCTTTAAAAAATAACATCATTTGCAAATAAAAAGTCCAGAGATGTCCATTTGTAAATAAAACATTTGTAAAAAAATGGTGGGCTTTAGGAGCTCATGGGAGACTTAATTCTTTAAAGAAAGAACAACAGGTCCCAGAAAACTTTACAAGAGTGTCCTTAATGTAAATAAGCTAACACCTATTTGATAGCTAAGCAATGACTGCAGAACTGGAGATTTGATGGCCATCAAGCACAGAGCAGGAGAAAAGTGAGAGTGAGCCTGCTGAAATAATGAGTGTAAATGTGGTATGTGTGTGTGTGTGTGTGTGTGTGTGTGTGTGTGTGTGTGTGTGTGTGTGTGTGTGTGTGTGTGTGTGTGTGTATGTGAAATGCCTCAGTTAGGCTGGCTGTGTAGTTAAGTGACTTTGTGAATAGTCAGAGTCTGAGGCTTGATAATTGGAAAGTCAGTGCCTTACAACTCTACATCAACCGCCAGGTCTCCTTCATTTATTTATTTACTGTTTATTTTTGTAAATCTCTGAGGATTACAGTATATCAGTGTCAGTCAGAATTTCCTAGGTGTGTTATGCAGTGCCACTGGTCCAAGAGGTAGCATACTTGCCTTTGGCACAGAAGGCTGTGAGTTTCCTTCCTCCACCTGGTAGAGCAATTGTCAACAGTACCTTACAGCATGGGAGTAGGTGTTGCACTCCTCAGTGATGAGATGCCTCCTAATATGAACCTGTTGTCTGTTCACCAGCCATGCCCTATTGCTCATTTTTTAATAACATAAACAATTTTATTTCTCAAAGGCAGCAGGTACTGAAGTTGTGGATGAAGTACTGAAATGCAAGGTTAGTTACAGTTCTCTTTAATGTGGAATTTTTCATATGACTTTTACTTGAGAAGAGATTGTATACATATTGACTGTTATTCATGGATTATAGTGACAGCTGTTTGAGTGGCCTTTTATGGTTGAAATATTCTGAAACTGGCAACCTTGTAATTATTGGTTCATAGTTTTCTTTCACTGCTTACTGAAAAAATGTTCAAAACTACAAATTTAAAATGCACACTAACAATTGCTGATAAACTAAACAATACCACACTCCAGAGTGTGTCCTCGTTTGGATGAGATGCCTACCTTGAACCTATTTTCTGCTTACCAGCCACTCCTTATTGTGTCTATCACTAGCATTCATTTTTTAAAGTAACATAGACAATTTTATTCCTCAAAGTCAGAAGGTACTGAATTTGCAGATGAAAAATGTTCACAACTACAAATTTAAAACACACTCCAACACATGGTGATGTATTAAACAAAGAATATAATTTAGTACAATCAAGAAGTTGTATCAAAGAACACTTGGATTTATGCATAGTCATAAAAATATGTGCAAGGAGCTCATTGTTTGAAAACAGTCCAAAGGTATATTTAATCCGCCACTAGCCAGATGCATTTTATATGAATGTGGGCTTCTATGCACTTTCAAAGAATGTGAGTTTCAAGGGCAGAAAAGGTTCTTGTTGCTCATGCTAAGTCTATTTTTATTAAGAGATTGTATTGTTTTATAGCAAATGGTTATCAGTATTTGTGGTATGCAACCTGAAATAAAAGTTTTAAATTAAATCCAAATATCTGTAAACTTTGTAGAAGTAAAGAAGAAAATAGTGTATCCACTGACAGGTTCTGACAGTGTTTATGGTAACCAGAGAGAGAGGCAAGTAATGGGACACTGGAATGCATACTGGATGGGGTTGCTGGGGGATTGGGACACTGGGAGTGGTGGGGTCAGGGGGGGGCTGGTCCATTAGCCTGTATAGGGTCTCATTTCACCATGATCCAGCTCTAGCATAGACAATGAATGAGGATTCCTTGTATATATTTGGGTGGTACAGAGCAGAAAGACCAGAAATTCTACTATATGCAGTACTATACTTATAGGGTGGTGCACTTGCAGCAATCCACTTCTCAAAGTTTACTTTGCTATCTATAATGATTCCTTGGTGTTTTATTTCATTGCTTACCTTTAGTGTCACACCTCTAATTTTATAATTCTAATATATAAAGATGTTTTACTCCACATTTGGCAATACTACTCTTAGTGGTATTCAGTGTGACAGAAAAAGAAGTTATGTACTCACTATAACATTCCATCTGTGTTGTCGATCTTCATTCTTCCTGAACAAATGGGTTTAGATTCGATCTATCGGATCTGACTCACGCGATGCTAAAGCTTGCAGCCACGAGATCTGCCCAAGCTTCTCCCTTACCCACAATGCACCCTGCCAATTACCTCAGATCTTGTTTGCTGCTATATTAGCATAGAAGGATGATGAGAATTATGGAAAGCCATATCCAGAGTCATATATATATAGATCATGTAAATACACATTCCTCCAGAAGTCATATCGACAACACAGATGGAATGTTATGGTGAGTGCATAACTTTTTTATCTGATGTTGTCAATCTTCACTCTATCCTCAACGAATGGCACAGCATCCCTAGCTACTTGTATCCAGGGTGGACTCAAGGAAGGATATTCCTGAGCACCATAGAAACAAATAATGCCCTACCTCTGGAGACCAGATCCAGTTTGTAATGAGTGATAAAGTATGAGGACCAGCCCAAGTTGCTGCTGCACAAATGTCATCCACAGACATCCAAGATTGAAAAACCATGGAAGTAGATACGGATCTAGTGGAGTGTGCTTTCAATGGGTGTGTAAGAGAAATGCTCAGTTTAGTATAGACAAAGGAGTTGCAATTTGTCAACCACTTTGATAGAGTAATTTCAGAAATCAATTTTTGCATTTTTGTTCCAGAGAAGGAAACATATAGTTGGTCTGCTTTTCTGATATTTTTCTGTTCTATGCAGACAGAATTGCATTATTTACATTTGTTTACCGGGAAAATCTGACTGGGCCAGAAGCCCATTTTCAGCGGAGGCCCGGGGAGTAAAGCTCCATAGAAATATAAGCAAAATACAACAATCAGATAGTACAATAGCATACATACAGTAAGATGGAGAATACACATCATCTAGTTAGTCTATACAAAGTAGTATTCAATAGAGTTTTCTAGTAGATACAGGTTCAAAAAGAAAAACACACAAGCATTTCAGTGAAGATCACTGTGAGAAAAATAAAATTAGTACCATGGTGTACATATTAAATAATATTTATAAACAAATGAGATTTCCTTTATATATAATTTTTTTGAGTACTAATAAACACTGAGGAGAGGGAGAAAATGAGGTAAGGAGTGGACAGTGTGTTGACAGAGTTATAGATATCTTGTCAGTCAGGTCAGGTATGTCTATGAACATCCAGTAAATGTAAGCTATATTCTCCTTTGTTGGTAAATTTAGGAAAAAACACTGGCAAATTTATAGTACTATTTATGTTGAATTCTGACATCTCCTTTGGAAAAAAGGATGGGCTGGTACATAAGGTCACTCTATCTTTGTGAAAAAACAATTAAAGAGGTTTAGAAGATGCCTTGCAGAAGTGATGGCAACCAAGAAAATAGTCTTCCATGACAGATATATAAGGTCATATGTAGCTGCTGGTTCATAGGGAGGTTGTGTGAGAGACTGAGGCATCAAATTTAGGTCCCATGGAGGTGTAGGGTCTTTAAAAAGAAGCTTTAAAAGAAGTGTCCCTTTTAAGAAGGCCTTGCTCAATTTTGTGAGAAGCTACTGTGCCATTCAATCCTGTATGATAATTTGAAACTGCTGATAACTGTTCTATAATGGTCGAGGTACTAGCACCATTTTGAAAAAGGTGAGCAAGAAAAACTAAGATATGATTAACACAGGCTGAAAAGGGGTCAAGTTTATGCTTTTCAGCCCAAATGACAAACCTTCTCCATTTGCTTGAATATGTTTTTCTTGTTGTGGGTTTATGGGAAGACAGAATTATACATCGGACAGGTGATGAGAGCATAGATTGTCTGGCTACTAAGGGAACTGGACAAGCCAAGCATTCAGCTTGAACTTTGGTATCTCTGGGTGTGACATGCCCATCGGGTGAGGCAGGAGGTCCACAGTCAGATCTAGGTTCCATGGTGGTTGAACCAGATAAGGCAATAGGTAGGGAAACTAAATTTGTCAAGGACAATAGGGGGGCCATGAGGATCACTGTGCTCTTCAACCTTGCAACTTTCTGTAGAAATGTTGGAATCAAAGGGGTTGGTGGGAAGGCATAAAGAAGACTGAGGGGCCCAATCATGAAGTAGAGCATCCCTTGGTGACTGCCCCTGTGGGAGAATCAGGGCAAAGTAGTTGCTGCACTTGTTATTTATAGGAAAGGCAAAAAGATTGCAGCATGGCTGACCCCATTGATGGAAAATCTCCTCCGCCACTTTCTTGTTGAGGGACCAATCATGTGGAAGAAGTATTCACCTGCTCAGTTTGTATGCAATCACTTTAGATCTCCCCAGAATGTGCTTTTCTAAAAGAAAGCTGTTGGAAGAGATTGCCCACTGCCAGACCCTGAGCACTTCTTGATACAGTGGGTAAGATTTGGTTCTTCCCTGTTTGTGGATGTACCAGATGACTGACGTATTGTCTGTGTGAATCACAATCATCCCACCAAGAGCACTGTTCTCATGTCTAGGACATTTATCTGCAAATTGGCCTGTTTAGGGAACCAAGTACCCTGGACTGTCTTCCCCAGATAATGCCCCCTGTGCTATCTGGGAAGCATCTGTGGTCAATATTTCCTTGGGCTGCTGGAGAATGAATGGATGGCCATGGAGCAGTTGATTGGAATGGTCCTCCAATAGAGCTCTATTCTGCAAGTGTCGGTAATTTTTATCTGATACAACATTGACTGATGGAAGATGCACCACTGAATAGCCAACATCCATTGTAGGATCTGCATGTAAAACTTGGTCAACGGAACTAAGATTATCACTGCTGCCATGAGGCCCAAAGTTTGGAGAACTGTGTGGGCTGAGATTAATGTGTTGTCTACCACCTTCTTGACCTGTGACCTTATAGTTAGAACTCAGTGTGGTGGAAGGGAAGCAATGGAAGTCTTTGTACTGAGCAGTGCTTCAATAAATTCCAATGTCTGAGTTGGCTGAAGTGGATATTTGTGGTAGTTTATGATTATTCATAGGAGAGCACGTGTGGAGAACCTGATCTCTTGAATGTATGAGTTGATGCCCGGTTGGAGTGGTAATGAGCCAATCTTCCAGGAAGGGAAGCACCCAGAATCCCTGCAATCTGTGATAAGTTGCTTCTACTGCCGTGTATTTAGTAAATACCCTGGGGACTGTGGTGAGTCCAAAGGGCAGTATATTTTATTGGTAGTGACTGACTCCCAGCCGGAAGCATAGGTACTTTCTGGATTGCCTGTTCATGTGTATGTGATAGTAGGCATCCTGAAGATCTAGCAAGCATATCCAGTCATCTTTGCCCAGAAAAGGGAGAATGGACTGAATTGTGACCATCCAGAACTTGGTTTGCTGAACAGATTTGTTTAGATTTGTGAGATCCAAAAATCGGTCTCCTGTCCCCTGTCTTTTTTGGCACTAAAAAGAACTTGAGTAAATTCTGTATGTTATTTGGTCTGGTGGGAACTCTTGGATGACAGTTTTTTTCTAGCAGCTTTCAAATCTGAATTGCTGCTTGTTCCCTCTGACTGGGTGGAACATTAGGTATTTTTCTGGGAATTGGAGGTGGTAGGGAAAATAGTATTATATAACTTCTGGATATAATTCTCTGCATCCAAGTATCTTTTGTTAATTTTAGCCAGGCACTCTGGTGCAGGGACAATCTTCCCCTGACTGTCACCAGATGTGGATAGTTGGGCCTCCGTTTAGGACTGCGGGAGGGTATATCAAAGAAAGATTCTTGTGAACTCTGTTTTTTGTGGGCCACCTCTGCCACATGGGTGGACAACATCTGTTGCAGTTCCCTCCTCAGCCTCTGGGGGTACTTCTCCATGTGCGTTATGGAATGGACCTTGGGACTTTACGAACCACATTTTTTGGCCACTCTGTTGATTTCTAAAGAAGGATCTTTGTGGGGCCGAAAAATGTATGCCCATGGTAGACAAGGTCTTTCAATCTTTCTCACACCTGGACAGTGTTTCTTTCACTTTAGGGCCAAAAAGTGTAGTTCCATCAAAGGGATTATTGATGAAAGTGGACTTAAATGGCCCCACAAAATTGCACAATTGCATCCAGGCATGCCTCCTCATGGACATGCCTGAACCCGCAGCTCATGAGTTTCCTTCCACTATGTTGGAAATTAACCTCATGGAGCTATTGGATATAGCTTGTAGGGTTGCCAACTGAAAAGTTACCGAATCTTTAACCTCTGCAGAGATGGTTCCTGACAGCGTATTTAATAATGCCTTGATAAAATCTCTGTGAAGTCTAACAAAATGTGTCAAATAGTTCAGTGATCATAAAGCAAAGGTCGCTGAAGCAAAGAAATGCTTCCCTAGTTAGTCCATCACCAGTGACTCCCAAATGGGGGAGTGAGCAGTGGAACTCTTGTCAGCTAGTTCTTTCTTTGTGGTTGCCGCAATGACCATGGCATCAACTGAAAACCCTTTCCCCCAAAACTGTCTGTCTGCAGGTGGTGCCATTATCTTATCTGATCTCTGAGGTATGGATTCTTTGGAGTCAGGCTCCTTCCATGCCTGCCTAGAGATCATGTCCACAAGCTCATTGGTGGGTGGAGTTACCCAGGAAGTACAGGATCCTGTACCAAAAGCCTCTAGGATAACAAATTACTCCAGAGTAGGGTTGGTGGATGTCCAGCCACCTCTCTGTTTCAAGATTTTTAGGATGTCTCTGAAGGGAACATCTTCAGCAGGTGACAATGAGGAACCTTCCCTTTCACTGAAATGCATGTCTTTGGTGATGGTCTCCTGTGGTGAGTCAAGGTCCTTCTTCTTGCACTTCCTTTTCCTGGGTGCTTCCTCACTGGGATGTTCTGAGGAAGTCTCAGAAGAGGAAATCAAAATTCTCTCAGAGGAAACCTGAGGTTTCAGTACAGAATGTCTGCATGGAGAGTGTTGAGGCTCCAGGTACTGGGGCATCAAGATGGAATAGGTAGGATCCAAGTAGAAAGGTTCCATCAGGATTACCGAGGCAGTAAACAATCTATTCACAGCCATGAAGGCAGAGCTTGAAGGAGCCAGAGAGAGGCTCTGATCCGAGAAACCAGATTTTTAAATCATCCCCTCTCTCCACCTCTGATCCATCAGCACCGCCCCTGAGAAGGAAGCCAGAGCCGAACTGTCCAGTGATGAGGCAATGAGGACCAGAGACAGCTCTGAAATGCTGCACCCTGGACCCAGCAGGCAGGCTTCAGCTCTGAGAGTTCTCCATATCAGAAAAGATTGGTGTTCTCAGAGACAATGTCAGATCCAAAGATACAGAGACCCTCAGATCTGAGACTGATGGATCCTGAAATTATAAGACAACAGATGGTGTTAGAGGAAGAACTTGCAAGGGTGGTATGGTGGAAGGTCAAGCAACCTGACCCATGGGGGTAGACACTAAGGGAAAACCAATCTGCCCCTATGTAGAGAGGATCTTCCTCACCACTCTCTCCACATCTTCTTCTGTGAGACTTCTAGAAGAATGAGTAGAGTAAATGGAGGGGGAATTCTGGTCTCTGCAAAAAATGTGATGGAAGCTTGTCAGGTACTGGGTCAACCGATGGAGAATATCTAGTACGAAGACAATATAGAATCTCAAAAGGCTGTGTCTGATCCAAAAATTTTGTCTGCTCTGACTTGAATTGTGCCAGAACCATAACAGTCATTTTAGAGGACATAGGATCTGAAGGAGCAGTCACAGCCTGAATTTTCATCTTTTTCTGATCTGGAGTTGAGACCAGATGTTTAGCACTCCCTTTCCAGGAAAAGTGCGAGGAAGATTTTGACAAGGTGGAAGGCTTTGACTTTGGAGACTGGAATATGGCTTTTCCAAAAGAGGAAGGAAGGAGACCTTTTAATATCAACTTATTTTACGTTCAGTTGAGGCTCATAGATTAAATCCATGGCAAATTGAGCAATGTTCCTGTAAGTGTAATGGACCCAAGCAGTACACACAAAGCAAGTGTGCATCTGAGAGTGGCAACTTATGTCCGCATTTGGAAAATTTCTTATATATCTATATATATCTGCAATAATAATAATACATGAAAATTCTTAAGACGAAGAAAATTCAAAATAGTAAGCAACTCTCTTTTTTCTTTTCTTTTTCTTTTTTTTTAAACAGGAAGGAAGAAGAAAGCAGAGGAATACCACCAATGGTATGAAGAACTACGACAGGGTCGTAAGAAAAGGGAGATATTAACAATAGTATCTAGCAGTACAGAGTACAAAAGGGAGTGGGAAGACAGCAGTAGCAGTTCAAGAAGAAGGAATTACAACACTTAAGGACACTAGAAGAGCAGGGGAGGCAAGGAAATACCAACAATGTTATGTCGGAAATATGAGAAAGTCACCAGGACAAGGGAGAATAAGCAATAGAAATCCTAATCCACAAATAGTAAATACTAAACTTTAAAAGGTAAGCAAAAGAAAAAATGTTCAATGAAAGGAATTGTGAAGAAAAACATTATTTACCCAACACAGCTCAAGAGGAAATGGTAGTCCATTTCCATTAGCTAGAAGCGGCAAATGAGATCTGGGGTAATTGGCATGGTGCATTGTGGGTAAGGAAGAAGTTTGAGAGATCTGGTGGCTGGGAGCTTTAGCATCGGCTGAGTCTGATCCGACGGATCAGATCTGAACCCATTTGTTGAGGATAGAATGAAGACTAACAGCATCAGATTTATTGTTGATTTTGTTCAGACTGAGTTAAAATATCTTTTAATCCATAGTTCAGAAAATTAAGTCCACAGTGAAACTTTAATAAAAGGATAAAAGGCCTAAACAACATGTCCTACATGGGCTGACTCCAAGTCCTGTCACTATACTATAGACTGCTAAGGGGTGAGCTGTGTCTGGCATACAAGACATCCTTTGACCCATGAGTGATGGATTTACCATACACAGCAAGTCACACAACATCAGAAATACTCGGTCTAGAAATCTAAACTTCTTCTGCAGTATCAACAGAACAGGACAGATATATTTTGCAGATAACATTGCTGCTGTGGAACAGACTTCCCATCCACATAAATCAAAGTTTATCCCTGTCTGTTTTCAAGTGCAACTTAGATCTATGGATGGGAAACAAAACATTTATTCCAGAACTGTCTCCTGAGGTACTAATGGATGGAGGCATCTCCTAAATGTTTTATCACATTTATGGGTCCCCTCAAACTATTTATGGTATGATCCTAGTTATTTTCATTAAGGGTAATATATAATTATTGACCATGGGATGGGTAAGACCATTCTATAACCAAATGAGATAGATTACTTTGAGCACAAAAAGGGAAACTGGATAGGCTTAAAATGGCCCACAATGACAACTAGCCTAGTACTTACCTATGAACCCAAGTATATAGCTCAATGCAGCCATCAGTGTACTTCACTATGCACACTGTACTACCTGTAAAGGCAGAACAGAATGACAAGAAGTGTAGAGAGAACACACCTTGTCACAATTCTGACATGGAAGAAAGTATAGTGTAAACAGACTTCCCTACAGAGATCATGACCTTGTCATTTTAAACTGCTTGTGCACCCTTATAATTACAAGAGGTAAGTCATTTCAAGCTTTTGTGCTTCTAGCAACACATAAAGCAAAATGGTCTAAGAAAGAGATCCAACAAACAGCAATCCAAGAACTTGATTGCTGCATGATGATTCATTAAAGTTAATTTTACATAAATAACAAGACCAAGGAACCAGGCATGGAGGTCCTCTGTGTACGTGGACATCAAATGACTCATAAGGATATTGGGCCAGCAAAAAAATAAAGCTGCATAATGCATTGATATGGACTCGTGTGAAGGGTAGTTGTTCGAGTGCAGTGTTACTTGGCTAGCAGAAAGAAGCAGGATAGACTAAGATAGACTAAATCCGGGCAATGGAAGTAAGTTTTGGGATATGGAAAACTACCTCAGTGCTAGGGAAAAAATCAGGGCTTATGTATCTTGAAAAATGCCATGTGGGTATAACAGGTCTGACCTCTACACAGAGCACTGATTATGGAAATAACGTTCTATATTAGGTCTGGTTTCTGTGGAGTTGTACATCAAGAGAAGTTGATACATCTGTTTCTGCATTTTTTGTAGTTTTTGTAATTGTTTTAGATGAAGTAGACCTGGTAATTTGTAGGGAGTATTCAAGGATGGATGGACATAGTCCTTGCCCAATTGCACACAGACTTTAAGTAGTTAGAAGATTTGAGATGGAACTGTATTTACATTCAATTTATACTTCTGAAAGAGCTTCTTACTCTCTGAGAATTTGGAGACATGAAGTTTGAGTCGCTCATGATCAATGCCTCAGGGGCTGAAAAAGTTGAAAGGACCACTGGCAATAAACTTTGTTACTATGTGGATATTGGAGGTGTCATGTGAGTTTTGCAGTACTATCTTCCTGTATTTTGTGGGTCTGCTAAAGACATATATGACAGTGAACCCTGAAATGTCTAGTAAGAAGTACTGCAACAGTATGCAGTCCTCCAGTCATTGCTGCTTGTCATTTAGTTACTATTCAAAGGCAGAGCGAGAGTGTGTGAGAGAGTTGTGTCCACAATCTCAGCATCAAGTTGAACATACTGAAGGTGTGAGTAAGTCTCTGCCAAGGATATGCCTTGTATCCTGTCCTGTGACTTATTTTGTCTAACAGGATATCAAAGTAGAGCCATCACTTGGACAGTAGCAAGTCTTGGGCTGTGAGACTTCTGTCATTGTTGTTGGAAATGATTTTGCTCTTATCATTTTGGGCTGATTACAGGCAAAGGTTTCTCAATTTATTAAAGGGTAGTTAAAGTCACCCAAATAATAGAGTTTTTGCTATCATTTAGAACACTGATGAATCTTACATGGTAATCATGGAACACAGAACTGATTAAATTAATCCTAGCTATTATGATCTACAGTTCATTGAGTTCAATCTGTTGGTCCCTAGGGATCTTTGACAAATATGGAGACAGTTGCCATAGCACCTGAAGACATCAAAAGTATTAAATGCACACATAGAAAGGAAGTTCTCTCTTTACATTTAAAGTAAGTCACATTAATTATGCAGACAATCCATTAGCTGGATTATGGCTAAAAAACACTAGTAGGGGCAGTAAAGGCATTTGGCCAGTATATAGAGAACTGTGAACAAGAAGTGCGGGCCATCTTTAGCAAAACAAGCTGGATGGTCAAGCATCTTTACCCATTATGACATATATTGAATACCCAAGGATTACACCAGCTAATTAACTGATTATTGACAACAATTATCATTTCTTTATCTATAGGCATCATTTGAAGTGAATAAAGGACTACACAAAGGACCAGTGTCATATGCTTTTATAACATGCTTGGAAGGTTCTGACATATCTCTCAGCATGTCCCTTTAGGCTTACATCTTATGTTGTTCACCACCTCATTCACCACTTCAGTGGTGGGCACAACCAGTCATATACCTTGGTGGTATCCCTGTCTTAACATAACTGTTCCTCAGGTCTTTATACAACCGTTGCTCTACTGACTATTTCTTTTTCCTTTCTGGGTCTATAATAAGAAAGTATGCCATACAATACCGTTGCTGTTTTGATTATGTTTTCTTTTAATCTTTCACCTTCATTTTGTGTTAATCCAATAAAAAAGAGTAAACAGAGGCAAGGCTCCAGATTCTTCAGCTGATTTATTCACACAAACACAAGCACTTTCACCAAATGCTTTTTCAGGTGCATATAAAGTCAAACACCTGTACTTACATCAAACATTTAAAAACAAGTAATCTCCGTGGTATCCCCGAAGTCTCAAAACAACCCATTAAAGTGTAGTGGGTCCAAAAACAAAACAGTGTAAGAAACTTCTCTGTGTGGAAGATTTTCAGTCCATATATTTCAAGTTAATCACTGTACATTAATCAGATTAAACAATAGTAGTAGAAGTAGTGAACGTAAACTCGTCAAGTCAAAACAAAACAAAACAAAAAATAATAATAGAAAATACATAATTGTACAGCATTACTAAGTATTCAAAAGTAATCCAAGCAAGGCAGGCAGTCTGTTTCCAGTCGAAAATCCTTTATTATGTACACAGACAAGCGATCCAAGTAAAACAAAAATAGAGTAATAATTTCCTAACAAGCTCAGGCAAACCACTCCCATGCCTGATAAAAAGTATATATATATTTAGAAACTTGTGAGGAAATTATTATTCTATTTTTGTTTTACTTGGATCGCTTGTCTGTGTACTTAATAAAAGATTTTCGACTGGAAACAGACGGCCTGCCTTGCTTGGATTACTTTTGAGTACTTAGTAATGCTGTACAGTTATATATTTTCTATTATTACTTTTTGTTTTGTTTTGACTTAAGACGAGATTAAGTTCATTACTTCTACTACTACTGTCTGATCTGATTAATATACAGTGATTAACTAGAGATATATGGACTGAAATTCTTCCACACAGAGAAGTTTCTTACACTGTTTTATATCAAACATTTAAAAATCACATGATCAATAGGTTAAGAACATTTAAAGGTATATAGATACAATAAAAATGCAACCACAATAAAATACATGGTATTTCCTATCTAGATAAAAAAATGCAGAAATACAATATATAGTTTATAGACCACACGAACACATAACATATTCTATCTACATAAGGGTCTTTTCTTCAGGATGGGTCTCTTCGTTACATGGTCATTGAGGCCATGTCCTGCATTCGGTCTTAATCTGACAATCCAGTTGGCCTCTAAGTTCTCAGTCTGAGTCCTAATATCACCACCCCTATGATTCTCATAACATCTTTCTAACATCATAAATTTGAAAGTATGTTGGTCATGCGTCTCTTTAACATGTTTTGCTAGGGCATTAAATGGACTGCCCTTCTTAATGTGATAAATGTATTCCTTAATTCTATCTCTTAGCAATCTGTCAGTTTTGCCCACGTTGAATTTATTGCATACTTGACAAGTAGCGAGATAAACTACATGCGAACTATCGCACCTAGCACCAATTCTTAGTCCATATATCACACCTGTATCAGGATGTTTAAATTCCCTGTCCACAGTGATAAAATTACAAACTTGGCACCTACCACATGGTCTGGACTCTGGTGCATCTATAGTCCTAATTTGATCTTTGGGTGTACATAATTGTCTCCTTAATGATTTTTTATTCTTGTAGGTGAACTGTGGATGTATTCCTACAAGGTTACTCACTTGTTTATAAGATGTTAAAATGTTCCATTGCTTGCTTATGATGTCAGTATACTGTCTTATGTTCTTCGAGAAACTGAAACACATTCTAAGTCACTGCTGGTTTTGTTTCTTATAATCCCCATTATGAATAACATCTCCTTCAGGCTTGTAGAAGAAAGGCTTAGGTCTACTGTGTCTAAGGTTCTTTACTGTTTCTATACTGTTATTAACAAGTTGTTGATCATAACCTCTCTCTATTAATTCTGTGCTTATCAATTCCATTTGTTGACTTGTACAGAAAGTATGGTTCTGACTTAGTAATGAAGCCAATGAATTAAATGCTTGAAAATGTGTTCATTTACTCTCGCAAGTTATTACAGACTAAATTAAAGAAACCAATAGAGACTGACATGATTTTTCACAAGGTCATGTCTTCATGTGGCCAAGAGTGGTCAACAATAGTATTAACACTAACACTCGTACTTCTGTAACTGAGACGACCATTTCAACTAATCAGGAAGCCGTTGCAGAGTCCACCACCAATCTAGATGCTGATGCAATCCAGGAGATAGATAAGAGAAGGACCCAGGCAACTGCCAACGTAGGTTGTGTTACATCAATGGTTGAAGCAACAGGAGCGAAAAGGAAAACCATTACCACTACAGTACAGGTCCATCAGGAAGAGAATGGAAATGTTCCAGGCAGACGGGGATCTGGGGAAGGCCTCATCCCTTTTTTGGAAATCCTGCGACCTGCAGGGTTAACTTTTCCTCTTCTGACCAGGGACAGGTCCATGAGTCGAGGGAGAGGAGGTTTGAACCAAGGGCAGCAGAGGGGGAAAAGCATGGCCAGAACCAAAAGGAAGCACCTGGAAGAAACAGTGAGTCCTTACACGATCAAGAAAGCCTTTATGAACAACAAAAATTGATAATTAACTTATCTACATATGTTTTATCTAAGTATGAATGTAATGTTTTGGAAAAAGGTCTTTCATTCATTCCAGTCACTGATTCTGATATTACTGAAGGTGTATTTGATATTAAATCGTTTACACAAAATTTAATGTTGAAAATAATGTATTCTAACAATGATGGAAATGAAGATTTTGTATTTAAGAAACCCAGTCTGTTTTCACCTAAATTAAATCCCTTGGTTCGTGCATTTGAGCAGTTATGCATGGAAGATGCTTGTAGGGTATATCATGCACAGAAATTTCATTCATATAATAGTAAATGGCATAATTTAACTAAGAATGAATTTACAGCATTGACTAATTTGCAAATGAACCCATTGATTATGATATGTCCGCAGATAAGGGGGGGGCAGATTGTGATATTATACAGAAAAGACTATGATAGAAGAATGTTTATATTATTGAATGATGATAAATTCTATAAAATTATTACACCATCACAAGTTAAAAGAATGATCGAACATGTGCACAATGAATTAAGAGACAGCTAGGATGGGTCTCATAAATGAAGATCTGTTAAGGTACTTTCTTATATTTAATCCCACCACACCTATGATTCAAAGGCTCCCCAAAATACATAAAAATATGGAGAATCCTCACATGAGGCCCATTGTGGCCGGAGGTAATTGGTGTACGGAATCAATATCTATTTACACAGAAAAATTTCTTAGGAAGCTTATAGGTAGGTCAACTTATATTCTGAAAGATACTGAACACTTTATTAGAGACCTGTATAAGTTTACTTGTGAAAGAGAACAACCACAGGAGCAACAAATGTTACTAGTTACTCTTGATGTGGTGTCACTTTTCACTGTCATTCCAAATGATATTGGGATCAATAATGTGGTTGAACTGATGCTTGAAACTACAGAATATGACAGTGACATGGTAATTCTGATAAGGACACTAATAAGGTTGGTGTTAGAGAATAATGTGTTTGTATTCAGGGATAAAGTTTTCTGGCAATGTAACGGAGTAGCCATGGGAACATCATGTGCTAACAGTTATGCAAACACTGTTATGTCAAAATGTGAACAAGACATATTGGTCAGGGGTGCATTTAAGGATGACACATTACTCTTTCAAAGGTTCGTAGATGACCTCTTCCATTTATGGAGGGGGTCACTGGAGCATTTGATGAATTTTGTGGACTATATTAATGCTTCCACACAATTCCTTAGGTTTTCTGTGAATTGGTCCTATACTGAAATCAATTTCTTGGATGTTTCCATTATACAAGAATCTAATCACACACTGAATACTAAAATTTTCAGGAAGGAATGCCATGTGAACAGCCTATTAAGGAAGGACAGCATGCATCCTCAGTATACCTTTAGGAATGTTGCCCACAACCAGGTTTATAGAACTTCCAGATTGAATGCTAAGGAAGATGATTTTAAAGAACAAATGGAATTGATAAGCACAGAATTAATAGAGAGAGGTTATGATCAACAACTTATTAATAACAGTATGGAAACAGTAAAGAACCTTAGACACAGTAGAGCTAAGCCTTACTTCTCCGAGCCTGAAGGACACATTATTCATAATGGGGATTATAAGAAACAAAACCAGCAGCCACTTAGAATGTGTTTCAGTTTCTCGAGGAACATAAGACAGTATACTGACATCATAAGCAAGCAATGGAACATTTTAACATCTGATAAACAAGTGAGTAACCTTGTAGGAATACATCCACAGTTCACCTACAAGAATAAAAAATCATTAAGGAGACAATTATGTACACCCAAACATCAAATTAGGACTATAGATACACCAGGGACCAGACCTTGTGGTAGGTGCCAAGTTTGTAATTTTATCACTCTGGACAGGGAATTTAAACATCCTGATACAGGTGTGATATATGGACTAAGAATTGGTGCTAGGTGCGATAGTTCGCATGTAGTTTATCTTGCTACTTGTCAAGTATGCAATAAATTCTATGTGGGCAAAACTGACAGATTGCTAAGAGATAGAATTAAGGAACACATTTATCACATTAAGAAGGGCAGTCCATTTAATCATTTAATGCCCTAGCAAAACATGTTAAAGAGACGCATGACCAACATACTTTCAAATTTATGGTGTTAGGAAGATGTTATGAGAATCATAGGGGTGGTGATATTAGGACTCAGACTGAGAACATAGAGGCCAACTGGATTGTCAGATTAAGAGCGAATGCAGGACATGGCCTCAATGACCATGTACCGATGAGACGCATCCTGAAGAATAGACCCTTACGTAAATAGACTATGTTATGTGTTCGTGTGGTCTATAAACTAAATTATATATTTGTGCATTTTTTATCTAGATAGGAAATACCATGTATTTTATTGTGGTTACAGTTTTATTGTATCTATATACCTTTAAATGTTCTTAACCTTTTGATCATGTGATTTTTAAATGTTTGATATAAGTACAGGTGTGTGAGTGTCACTTTATATACACCTGAAGAAGCATTTGGTGAAAGCGCTTGTGTTTGTGTGAATAAATCAGCTGAAGAATCTGGAGCCTTGCCTCTGTTTACTTTTTTTTATTGGATTGGTTCTGTTTTTATACAGAGGTACCTGGTTACTGTTGGACTTTTTGGTTTGTTCATTTTGTATTAGTTTTTTTTTCTTTGTTGCATTGTTTTCACCTACATTTACTCTCATTTTTCTACAGTATCAGCCACAGTGCAGGACGTAGTGTGGCAGTGGCCACCACCCACTGCACTGTCCCCCAAACTAACAGTTTGGTCTCTAATGGATCAGAGGCCAGCATCACTGCTGGATGACAAAGGTCATTCTGTGGGAGGTGATCTGGAGGGCTCACTGGTGGACTTTGGTGCTGCTTCACCAGTGAGGATTATAGGTTTCTCATCAGTGGTACAGAGGGTTCTCTTGAGAATCTCGCAGGTGACCTGGCAGCTGGTCAAGAATGAGATAGATGGGTGGACTGAGACCCAGACTAGCACCTTGTAATGTATTCTTATGCTTTATCTAACTCACACAGTCATGTAAATGCCTCGACTCTACCGTCATCAGGCCACAAGTGGCAGATCCCACACATGAAGTCAGCCAGTGAGATAACTAACTTTTGAATAGGTTTCACAATGGAAAGGCTTGACAGGTTGTCCTTACCCACCATATTCCTCATCATGGTGTTTCCTTTCCTTGTGGATTGCTCAGCCTCCCCTATTTGTTGTCCAGTCCTCCCTATCACCAGTTGTCCAACCTGTGCATACCTATTGTGGTCCCGTTCCCTTTTGTATCAGCACCTCCAATATCCATCATTTTCAGTGTAATATATTTGTGCATCTACCCTTGCTGCCTTTCTATACCCTCCTACTACTCAAATCTTCCACCTGCTTCTCTCCTTCTCTAAAATAATAAACTTATTCCCCTAAATACTGTCCTCCTTCTCTTGACCCTTACCAATTTCTCTTCCCACTGTATTTCTATGTATTGCTCTGCTATGCAACCCTTGCATAGGTTATTAGCTTTGCTTGTGTTGTCTCTGTTACATACATGCATTACTTTTTTAATTTCTTCAAGACTTTTGGGTTTCTAATACCAGGACAGGAATGGACCCCATTGCTAAGTCAAAGTGTGATTAAAGTTCATGAAATTAGGATTGTTTCAGTCTTTGATGTTAGTAAAAAGTACTTTTTGCAGCACCCACAATGTTCCCAGTATTGACTTCTGCAATTCATATGACATCACATGCTTCAGTAACATATCTAAGTACAATTGTTAATTCTTTTATATAAGACCCATTGATCCTACTAATACTGGAACTGTCTGGGTATCTTTCTTCCACATTGCCCTCATTTCTGCCTGCAAATTTGGGCATTTTATGACTTTGTGTCTCTGTAAATAAGACACTGTAATCACTGGGTGTAACAATTTCAATGATCAACGCTACTACTTTTGTCTTCTTTTCCTGGACTACTATATACCTAGTTTTATTGCATCTATTTTTTGAACTGTTGGTAATCGGTGAAACCATGTGATATAAACTTCAGCACTTTCTTTAATGTTTTGTGGCTCATATTTCCAGTACTTCTAAGCTACTTCAGTATTATAATATTTGCCCAGTTCCCTATGCAACAGCCTTGCCACATTATTATGCCTTTCTGTATACAGGCATTACTTAGGTGTGGATTGTGACAAGAATGCCAAATGCATTTATATATTTAATGTTTGCATTCGTGTGTATGTGTGTGTGTGTGTGTGTGTGTGTGTGTGTGTATGTATATACATATATATATATATATATATATATATATATATATATATATATATATATATATGGGTCTACTATACATGATCGAAATTTCAAAAAGCCAAAACCCATATGGCCGAGACCACATGTTCGACTTTTGAAATTTCGAACATGTACAACCCCCCAAAAAAGCCTACCTACATGTTGCTAGCAGGCACCTCCCATGGGGGGCTGCAGCCCCACACCCCCTGCTATTTAAATATACCGAGATCCCACTATTAGTGCGGAAAATGGAAATTTTCCCATTCCGCTCTATAGGGAGTTGTACGTTCAGAACATTTGAACTTCCAAAAGTCGATCATATCATCTCCTCCATATGAAAGTCGACCTTTTGGAAGTTCGAGCATTAGTAGGGGACCTATTTATATATATATATATATATATATATATATATATATATATATATATATATATATACATATCTATATGGGTCTATAATATAATACCAAAAATCCTTTTAAGCAAACGCAAAAACACCAACACGTATTGTGCGAACCATGATTATGTCAAATGTACTAAACTGCAAAATTCAAAAAGTCGAAGTGTCATGGTTGGCCCGTCTGCGGTACAGCTCTGTAAGGTAAGTGTGCGATAGTTATAGACCTTAGGGTTAGGGAGCGGGTTAAGGTAAGTGCATAGATAGGTAATGTATGTAAGGTTTAGTGTAGGGTTGGAATTAGGGTTTTGTTATATGTATGTGTGTGGATTATTTATTTATTTATTTATTTATCATTTGTTGACCGGGAAAGTCTGACTAGGTTCCACAGAGCCTGTTTTCAGCGGAGGCCTGGGGAGAAATGCTCCAGATGCATGTCTTTGGAATGTGGGAGGAAACCGGAGTACCCGGAGGAAACCCACGCGAACACAGGGAGAACATGCAAACTCCACACAGAAGGCACCCCAGCCGAGAATCGAACCGGAGAACCTCTTGCTGTGAGGTGACAATGTTAACCACTGCACCACTGTGCTGCCCACATTTGTTTTGTTTTGGTATATTGCTGTACAGTAAGTGTGCGATAGTTACGGACCTTAGGGTTAGGGTGCGGGTTACGGTAAGTGCATAGATAGTAATGTATGTAAGGTTTAGTATAGGGTTAGACGTAGGGTTTTGGTGCTTTACTTTAGGGTTAGAAGCAGGGTTTTGGTTAGTGTATGTATGTGGTTTATTTATTTTGTTTGGGTAGGCAGTATGTAGTGGGAGGTGGAGTTGGCTGACTATGGGGATTCGACTTTTTGTATTTCGCGGTTTAGTACGTTCGGCAAATTCGCATTTCACGCAATATGTGTCGGTGTTTTGTGTTCGCTTAAAGGGATTCTCGCTATTATAATATAGACCCTATATATAAATATATATATATATATATATATATATATATATATATATATATATATATATATATATATATCACACTCTGTTTTACTTTATGTACAAATGCAATTAGTGTTACCAGAGTATAGTTTTAACCCCTGTTTAGATGTTATATTTTTGGAGGCTGAAAATAAAGGTTATGTGCATAAATGAATAAATAAATAAATAAATAGGTATTAGTCTATCATGTGCCACTCAGTATAAAGCTAGTATTCAGAGCCAGGTTAAAATTTATTTCAATTTTTTTTTACAAACTGTTTAAATATCCCAAGTACATAACTATATTGTCATAATATAATAAAATAATCAACACTGCAGTACTATTAGACAGTACTATTAGATGGCAGATTTTGCAGAAACAAGACAAATCACAATTCATCTTTTTGAGCTGTCATTGCCTGAATACATTTCATTTATATAGGCCATTCAGTGGGTGGCCACGGTGGTGCAGTGGTTAGCATTGCCACCTCACAACAAGGGGTTCTCCGGTTTGATCCTCGTCTGGGGTGCCTTAAGTGCAGAGTCTGCATGTCCTCCCTGTGGTCGTGTGGGTTTCCTCCAGGTGCTCTGGTTTCCTCCCACATCCCAAAGTCATGCTGTAGGTGGATTGGACACTCTAAATTCGCCCTAGGCACGAGTGTGTTCATGTGTGTGTGATTTCTGTGGAAGGTTGGGCACCAGGTTGGCAACTCGACACCGTTAAACTCCACTGCCAGTCATGAGCGGACAGGTGATCCACAGTGGCGACCCCTAACCAGTAAAAGCCGAAAGAAGAGTATAGGCCATTCAATCAAAACCAATTATCCATCAAACACAATAGATTTATATATATATATATATATATATATATATATATATATATATAGATCTATGTTGATACATCTAAAGTACGAAACGTACAAGATTGAACTCACTTTCGTGAAAGTGCATTTTATCGAAAATGCACTTTTGCAAAAAAAAAAAAAGCACGCCAAAAAACTAAAAAGATAAAACAAAACTCACGTTTATGAGTGCCTCCACACCCCTTACATTAATATTCTCACTCTAAGATCACACTACAGTGGGGAAAATGGAATATTCCCTTATCCCCGCTGTACTGCGATCTAAGCAACAGTTTGCTTAGTTGTACAATCAACAGTACATGTTGATGTACAACTAAACATACATGCAAACAATTGTTTGCTTAGTTACCTTACAGCAAAAGTGCATTTTTGGCAAAATGCACTTTCGCAAAAGAGAGTTCGATCATGTACGTCTTAATGAAACGTTCTTTCAATAATAAGACCAGGGCCCATATGTATGTATGTATGTGTATATATATATATATATATATATATATATATATATATATATATATATATATATATAGATATAGATAGATATATCTGTGTTTATATATTTTAATCCTTGTATGCACCACTACTGTATGAGCTTATATATTGCATGATTTGTTATTTGTACCAGTCTTTATTCCGTTTGGCGCTTTTCCCCCTGGAGCTCTGCTGATAAAGGGCATAAATAAAAAATAAATAAAATCCAACCAGAAGTAGGAACACAAACTCTGGAGCAACACTATACTCTTGGATGTAAAATTAAATGATAACAAAATATCACAACAGTAAGAAGGCTGATCACAGTAGCTCAGAAGGTATTAAATCCAATAATGTCTCAAATAATCTGAAGCTTATTGATTAAAGTGTGTTACTAAGAGTATGGGTCTCAACAGTGATAGAAATATTGAAGAAAAATAAGCTACAACCAAGCTGCAACATAATGCTGTCATTGTTTAAATAACATTAAAATACATAGTAAGTTAAACCTGCAAGTTAAAACTTCAGTAATTTAGTATAAAATAAATCCTCAGCCATAAGCAAACAGACTAACATTTGAAGAAACTGTTTCCATTATAGATTCCTTCCAATTAAAACTATAATAGCTGTATGGACTCATAAATCAGCTACACACTGTTAAATTATTTTTGCAAGGGAACAACATCCAGCATACATCTGGACATTACATTTCCTTTTGCCATAAATTCTTTCAGTCTTAAAGGTTTAATATTAAAAGAATGTTTGTATGTGATCTGAATTGATATTGGCTGTATTAATATATGCATGGGCAGTGCTCTGTCTTTGCTTGACATATGTCACTATCAGAATAAGAGCACTAAATCTGAACAGGCAAAATGTCTGATGCTTTTTAAACAACACTTTCCAAAATACTACTAACAGAAAGGATTTTATATCTTTGATTAACAATTAATAACAAAATGACTAGCAGTCAAGAAATGTGATGATGAATCACTCTTGACAGAATAAACATGAATGATTTAGGTAAAATATTCAAAGCCAAAGATGGATTTTTGAGTATTAAGTTCTAATTTGCTGTGGGTATGACATTTTTAACAATGTCATATAGATGTGAAAGTTGGACATTATAAAAAGAAGACAAGCAGAAAACTGATGCCATTGAATTATGTGGCTATGGCTAGTAAAGATTACAGGTTATAAGATGGAATGTCTGCAAAGAAAATGAGTCTGGATTGGAGAAGATAAAAGCTAAGTATTCTCTGGAAGGTCAAAGGACAAGAAGTCAACTTTCACACATTGGATCTATCATACAAAATGAAACATACCATGGTTGGTAAGGTTGAAGGTGAATGCAAAAGAGGAAAAGTGGTACCTACACCAATAGATGTCTCTCTGCCAGTGAGTAGTAATTTGGCTGAAGACAGAACACAGTTCAGGAACTATCCATGACATCACTAAGATCAATGTAAGAGCACTTAACAACAAAGAGTAGATTTTGAGAAAGGTTGTATGAGCAATAGAATATAAGAAACTGTTCTTCTCAACATTTTGATGTCTCAGAAAGTCTGCCCTCTCATAATCATGAACTGACAGTCTTATCTGAAACATAATTCTGCTAACTCCTGCAGTGGTTATAACAAATACAGTTCTAGGTAAGAAACAAAAGAGTAACTAGTGGCAAGAAATGTTTTGGCCAAAGATAATCCCATTAAAGAATTAAAAAAGCACACCAGGTCAATAGTACAAAGGTAGTTCAGCCGAGAGCTATAACTGAAGTGAAGATCCAATAAGAAATGAAAAAAAATGTCAATCTACACACTAATCATAGAGTGCCTAAAGAACGGAATTAATATTTAACCACAGATATATTGAACAAAGTATTACTTTCCAATAAGATTCAATAAACTTTTTGATGGGTCCCTGCAGAGTAGAAACATTTACTATGATAGCTATAAAAAACTAAAAATCTCTCACAATCAGGTATAACAATTTCCATGCTGAAAAAAATATTGAATTTTAATTTTGCAGCTACTTTATATTTGTTAAGGTATTTTATAATGTAGAATAGAAATCTTGAAATGGATGTTTTCTCCTTGGTTGTTGACTCGGCTTAAAACAAAATAAGTTCATATATTTTAGTATTTCATAATAACTTAAATTTTCAACACTAAAAACTGAAAACTCCAACAACCTTCACTGGCAGTGATGAAAATCTAGACAAAAGATTGATTTTTTTAGCATTTTCATTCTTTAGTTTTATTAGAACTTCATCAAAAATATCTAAACTGAATCAATACCATTTAAATAAACCTCAACAAAAGTCAGATGATCCAATCAGACCAATAGAAACTTATAATAGCTTATATCACACTTAAATAAAGTTAAAGGAACATACACCAATTGTTAATATGCAAAGACTGTCTACTAATAAATATAAAATAAAAAAATAAAATTTAAGTGTAAAAATATTAATTAAATATGTTCATGTATACTTGTGCTGCAGCAAAAATATTTAATATTGATGTATTTGTTAAGGCCATGCTTCTGATCAGCACTACGTCTGATCTGGCAGACTGTTTTTTTAGATTCAAGCATAGTTTTAAAATCACCAATAAACCCGGTACTGTTAACTGAATCCATTACTGCATAAGAAAACTTTCTGAAATTTGTATAAGACACAGCATGTTTGGCCAAAGCATTTGAGAAGACTTTCTTTTTAATGGCCAGACAATGCTCATAAATTCTTCTGTTAAGTACCCTAATTCAGATAAGATCTTATTCCATAGATGTTACATAGATGATCTTTTCATTTTGTGGAGGGCAGCTATGATGAGTTCATCTCCTTTGTTAGTGACTTGAATGAAAGTACTAACTTTCTGAAGCTTAGCAATGATGGCTGTGGTAGCAGTATTAATGTTTTGAACATTCACTTAACATTTCACGATGCCAATGAAGTATTTGTTAGTCAATTTTTTAAGAAGTCTACATTTATCGATCAGTATTTGCACAGAGGTAGTTTTCATCCTGCATATATGAAATGTGGTATTGTGAAAGGGCAACTCATACGTTTCAGTAGGCTTACCTCTGAACAGAGTATTTTTCTAAGTGAATTATCCAAGTTGCACATTTTTTTTATTGACAGAGGTTATGGTTTCCAATGGCTCAAAAAATAGAGGAAGAGGTAATTTTACTAAGGAACACAAAAGCTTGTCCCATTTTAAGAAAAAACTTTTTCATTTGAAGTTAGTGGTCCAACTCATTTAGAAATGAAAACTGAGAGCAGTAAGAATTTTGTCTCAGCTTTTCCTTTGGCTATTTGTAATGACATGTGGGTTATAAAGGACTGCATTACTGACAATTGGAAGGTGCTTATGGGCAATGCAGATTTGGTCAACATTATTGGGATTAAGCCTATTTTCAATTTAGAAATTCAAATACCTTAAATCCAATTTGGAAGGAAGCACAGCTGTCTCTACAATAAAGAAAACTAGTTTAGCATATGGCATCTACAGTTGTGGGAATTGCAAACAATGTAGATACATTGTTAATTCATCTCCCTTAGAGTTCAATTCTTGTGGCTATTTATTTTGAGCCAAACAAAGATTTGATTGCCAGTCCAACTGTCTTGTGTACACTGCTAACTGTAATTCGTGTCAGATTTTTTTATATAGGCAAAACTATTACAGCACTTAACAGAAGACTTTATGAGCATTGTTTGGCCAATAAAAATAAAGACTTCTCAGCTGCTTTGGCCAAGCATGCTGTGTCTTGTACAAATTTCAAAATGTTTTCATTTGCAGTATTGGATTCAATTAACAGTACTGGGTTTGTTGGCGATTTTAAAACTATGCTTGAATGTAAAGAAACAGCCTGGCAGATCAGACTCAGTGTTGATCAGAAGCCTGGCCTTAATAAATCCATTTTATTTTTTATTTTATGTTTATTAGTAGACAGTCTTTGCACATTAACATTTGGTGTATGTTCCTTTAACTTTGTTTAAGTGTGATGCAAGTTATTGTAAGTTTCTATTGGTCTGACTGGATCATTTGACTTTTTTGGAGGGTTATTTTGGTGATGGAACTTAGCATTTGGTAATGTTCATCAAGGGGTATGGGGATTATGGTCCCTAAATAGAATTAAAGTTTTTTTTATGTTGAAATGTTCTGACAGAATTGCTAGACAAATCTGATAGGACTTCAGAACAGGATGACACAATAGAAACTGCATCATTAATTACCTTTTTATCTATTTTAAATTAAAAATTTTAAAAATTTCTAGAGTAGGATTGAAGGAGTTAAGTACCTGAATGGCATTTGACCACACTCAAAATAATTTGCTTTGAGTTTATAGTTTATATACATAGCAGTTGATAAGAATGGTCTGTACTAAGCTATGACCGTGAGCTTCTTTTCTTATGAAATAAAGAAACCCATAAGTATAACTTGGCTGGGAATAGGCTATTTTGAATAGAAAAGTGTCAAATTACTGAGTGACAGAATCAATGAATTTAAGATTGCTCAACAAATTTTAGTTTACTGCAGAATTCCAAACCTTTACAGCTGGCCTTGTGAATTAATTTAAGCCAAAGTATAATTACTTGTCTAAATCATCTGAAAATTATCTGTCCTGGTAATATGATGTGGTCAGTAACTGCAGGGAAGCTTGGCAACAGAAAGGTGTATATCCTGGACTATGATTTGTGGGACTATGTATAATGGAAAAAAGATTAATTTAGGAAGAGAAAACAAAAATAATTAATCAGATTATATACCTCTATCAAGTCAAGCATGACATTTAAAGATTTTTGAATTAAGCAAATTTGCAATTAATTTTCTGGCTTTTACCTAGTTTTAGGTTCCACACACCTTGGACTGAAAACCAAATAAATAAATACACACCACACCAGGAAAATGTTGGAAAAACTTTACTGGTGTATCCAGTACCTCGGCTTAAGGCTTCAAGGAATATGCACTACACCATACAGCTCAACATTTTATACTATTGCATTCATAGAATAATTGAATGACCATGTAATTAATTAAATATAATTAAATATAATGAGATGTAATTAAATGTAAATTGCCAATGCCCGTTCCCGTTAAATATGTAAACACTGAATACATTCCATATTTAAAGTGCCATGCTCTATAATAACTAAATTATATTTTACCTCATTAATTTCATCTAATACTAACAAGTTTGATATCTCTTAGTGTATAAACTAGTATGTTGCAATACTATATTTATGTTATAAGTACATGAAAACATTACTTTTAAAAAATGCAACATTAAGAAATTACATAGACAGAATAAACAGTACAGAGAAATAATGCACATTTTATCACTATTTATCTATCCTTACCCAACATTTAAATTTATATCGAGGTTTAATCCCCCTGGATAAAGAGTGTCAAAATTAATGATGCATTTAGTAAGCCGAGGTACTGGATACTCCAGTAAAGTTTTTCCAACATTTTCCTGGTGTGGTGTGTGTGTGGTGTGTGTTTATTTTACCTAGTTTTATAATTGCATTAAACAGGATATCTAAATGGAATATTAATGAAAAGTACAGTTGTGTACACTTACCATAAATGTAGATGTTCGAGTGCATTCACTGTTGCAGTCATTATATTTGGGTTATCTGCCTGCAGGTAGCCCTCAGTCGGCCCAAATACCAGAGACTTAGTATTTCTGCATTGGTTGCTGTCGCTTGAGGACTGACGTCAGGTCATCAGTAGTATAAAGTTAGGCAGCTGACGCCATTACATCAGTTTTTCTTGCCATGGAGCCCGAAGCAGAAGCAGTTCTCATGAGTGCTGGTTGGCTGCTACCTGAGTTTTCATTTCTGAATTGAAGTTGAAGTCTTCTAAAGCTAAATACCCCATTGGGGATCCTTTTTTTTCACACTAACCAATGTCAGAAAAAGTTAATAATTGTCTTGCCTGTGGAAAGCAAATACCACACCGAGACTTCCACTCTTACTGCGTAACTTGTCTAGGCCCAGACCACGACTCCCCTTGTTGTCGCTTCTGTACTTTGTTCAATGTCCAGAACTATACACTTAACACAGACATCAGTTGTTATATTTCCTGATTTTATTTTTCTAGAATTATTTACGAATTGCATACAAAACATACCTAATACCCAAGGAGCCACAAGATGAGACATACTTTATCACTTTCATCTTTACCATAAGACTTCATCAGAATGAATTCAATGCCGGAAGCTGAATTAAAATACTTGGTTGGCTGTTGTTTGTAATCACATTCACTAGAATATACCTTTTGATGTCTGCATGTTTATTCATTTCCCCATCTTGCAAATTCCTTTCTACAAGGTCGAATATGAAAAAATCTTCTATAACTCATGCATATCACTAAATGTTTGTATAGTGTATCATGTTGTTTATTTTTCATCCCATAAAGACGTTCACAAATTCTTTGTCACTACTCATTATAACTGTCACACAAAGCAACATATATCATAAGAGTGGAGTTGCAATCAAAATGTCTTCTTAATCATAAAGGCTTATTACTGTTAATAATTTCATAAGGACTAGTACATATGTATGTACAATACTGTTTTTGAATGGTGTGCCTTCAAAACTTGACTTTATGTTTTTGCCATTTTTGTATTTAAATTTAGGATTATCACCAATGTTTTGAAAAGGTGAGTATGTTCTTTCGGACTGTTCTAGTTATCATTAATACTGTGCTTGATGACGCAGTTCTCTAATTTGTATTCTAAGGCAAATCTGTGAGTAAAATTAATCTTGTCAGTTTCCATTCTGTTGTCCATTTTGATCCTTAGCTTAGAAATGGCATCCCTGCTTACTATTACTTCTCTGAAAAATACTTTTGTAATCTGTCTTAAAATGCATGCGATGCTATTACCTGCTCTGTAAAATAAGCTGTCTACCTTCATGAATTAATCTTGATAATTCCATAGTCACTTTTTTCTTTACAAACTGATGATAGCAATGATTTGTGTGTTACTATAAGTTGGTTTACAATGAGAAGTGGAGCTGACTACCATTTTCTGAATTGACATTAATTACATCTACAAAGATTGTGTTGATTACAGATAATTTAGCTGTAAAGTTTTGAAGGCTTATAGCGCCATTTAACAATGCTATAAACTCCACTAACTATTGTTCAATACTTTGTCATCTATAACATGGGTATAAAATGTAATGTAATCTCCAGAATGGTGAAGTGTACATGTGGTTCTTCTCTGACTGATCCAAGACATGATTTACCAAGGAAGGAGCTACTGATGCCGCATTACTATACCACGTACCTTATGCTAACATTTTTTTAATTGAAATACATTTTTATAATACCACCTCTGAGTGGGCACAACGTGCATATGTTGGTACCATATTAAAAAGCCAGTGTCTTGTAAGTAATTCCAACCATTTCAATACCTTTATTTGAAGAAATACAGTGAAAAAAATCAGTGGTATCTAGGTTAACTAACAAGATATCTCCTTTTGTTTCCACAGTGATTCTAAAAACTGCTATGTATCTTTCAGGTGTGGTTTGGCAATTGTACTACATCTCTTAATAATTTGTCAGTTTGAATAGATATTGGTTCTGTTTTTTACCTTACTACAGAAACAATTAGTCTGAAGGTAAGATAAGACACTGACTTATGCAGTTCAGGTATGCTAAAAATTATGAAATTATAGATGTCTCTGTTTCTTAATAGTTGTACAATTCTAATTTAATATGAAATACCTGTAACAAGGAAAGTCCCTAGTAATATACAAAAATAGAACATTCCTTCAAAGTACTAACATCTTTTAACAATTTCTCCATTTTAGAAATATACAGTTCTCTGTCCATCAACCCCCTCCCCATCTAGTCTTATTATTCCCAGTTTACTATTGCTAGATGATGTGTTTAGAGCTAATTTTTACCTTATGTTAAATTATAAAACATGTTTCCAGCCGGCTTTGGTAATGCTGATCTAATAGCTATGATTTGCAAAGTTACCAGTTAAAACTGCTAAGTGTCATTTTATGAACATAATCCCATTGATTTTTGTCATGTTGGTGTCTTAGATTACTAAATTAGCAACAGTATTACAAAACAAAAACAAAAAGAGCTTTTGTTTCTGCGAGGAGATATTTAACAATTTGTTCAAAAGAGAAAGAAAGATTAATAGTACAGACACTCTCAAGCTGTAAAAAAGCCCAGTTTAGCATTACAGTTAGGTAAAAAAGAGTCCATATGACAAGAAATCACCTTAGCTGATCAAAAGAATGTGTCATGAACATCATCATCATTACAACTCATTCCAGGTCTAATTCAACATCCCTGTGTCCAAGGGTATTCCATTAAAGAAACTTTTGTGACTAAATATAGTAAATTGAATAGCACAGATTACAGAAAACTTAAAGTAATTCTGTACATATACTTAAAACACCCAACACATCTACACCTTTCTGTGTTGGCTAAGGTCTGCATGAAGTTTGTTACCCTAGTCCCAAGTCTCTGGCAACATGAAAAATAAAAAAAGTGTTACAGTTAATCAAAATGCACAAGTTAAGTACAGGAGATACAACTGTAATATTTGCTAGTAGAAATATTAGATAAAATAAGGATCTGATTTCTCATCTATGGATGCTGAATGGCAGCAGTTGTCTTTAAAATAATACCCATTGCAAGCAATTTTATTTAAGAGGTTATACATAAAGGAACACTATATTTATTATAATGAAGATGAAATAATAAGCATCTTCATAATTGGAAATGTGTTCCACATAAAGGAAAACAAAATCCATAATGCTGAGAGGCTTTATCAGGACATTCAAAAATAAGATTCTTGAGAATTCTGAAGAGCAGCTTCATTTAAAAGTAAGAGTATCTAAAAAAGGTACATGACATGCAAACCTGTGAGTCAATGAGAAGATGCAGCAATATGCAGCTTTTTGATATTACCCATCAAAAATTTACTAAATCCTCAAAGTCTTTGGACTTCATAGACCTCAGCAACACCGCTACTGAAACAGCATGTTCTTCAAATACCTTGGTATCTGGCTTGCCCAGACCCTTAACCTTTCAATATCACATAGAAATTACCAGGAGAAAAGTAATTCTCTTTAATTTTCTGTGCTGGGATAATCCATCTCTATCTGATGTGAAATACAAGAGCTACCACTGGCAAAAGTATGTGTCTGGCCTAGATTAAATATGGCCTACTCATCATACCAGCATTTTCAAACAAAAACTCAAGCACCCTACAAACAATTGCAAATAAAACATGTCACTTCATAGTAAACTCTCCCAATCAAAAGAACATTGTCTTTCCCTCTCAAAGGCCAACATGGTACCTATGAGGCAAAGACAAGCACCATATAAGGAGATCTTGTCTTCTCTTCTAGCTCTTTAATATTGGAACATTCTGCCCTCTCATATGTAAATTCACCACTAAAACGTCCTCCTACAGTCTCAGAAGTCCTTACCAACAAACACCCGCCCTACAAGTTTCAAAAAGGAAATGGTACTGCAGCAACCATGCTTTTTCAATTCTAGTTCCTAAACTCTGGTGATCTCTTCCTCCTTATCTTAAATACCTCTCCTCCTGCACCAAATTCAGATGTCAATTAAAAGCATATCCACACAAATAAGGCTGATACATATGCTTGCACCTCCGCCAAATCACTTAACTGAACTGCTCTTACCTCATCTTTCCAAATATTCATACTTTTCTGCCTTCATAGCCCCTTTTAAAAACTTCTAACCCAACTGACATGATTCCATGTTTGTAAATGTTGCAAAAATTCTTAGTCTGTAACTTTCTGAACAATTATTCATACTTGTTCTGTTTAATCAGACTTGCCCATATTTTTAAATATGACTGTGATGGTCATCTCCTAGGCTATGACTGTTGGTCTATTGTATACTGCACTGCCCAAGTACACAAACAAAAAACAAACATAAATGAATGACTGAATGAATGCATAAAATGAATGAATAAATATAAATATAAAAAAGCACTAGCCAAAAATCAAGTAGCAAAAAGAATTAAAATCTAAATATTTTATAAAACATTTAGTTAACCAGACCTTATTAGTGCAGATTTCCAAATGAGCAAGTTAGTTATCCAGTAGAGACTGAATTGGAGACATTTTTCTATGGTAAAAGTGAACTGAGCTCTACTTCCTATAGCCTTTAAAACTTAATTTGCCCTTTATCCTGAAAAGTGGTGCTGATCTAACATTAGAGAACACCAAAGTATGTTTACCAGAAAATAAATGAACAAGTGGTTTGAAGAGTGATTCCTATCTTCAGTTATAGTGGTTGGATTTTTTTCTTGCAGATCTTATTATATTATATTATATTATATTATATTATATTATAGTCACACCTTACTTCTAAACCTATGATCTTTTCTTTCACAGATTAACTCTCTTTGGAATATGAAACTATTTGTTCCTCTTCTTGACTTCTTTTGATTAATTCAGATAGAGCAGCACTAATATTGATTAAATGAGCAGACATTTTATATTGCAAGTTACACTGGTTGAAGTATTCATTTTAGCTGAGTGAGAGATGGGATTATTTTAGAAATTACTTTAAACAGACTTTTATTCCCTAATTTATCAGATATTTTGCATAATTTGTTTTCACATTTTTGTCTGGAGTCACAGTTGATGAAAATTGAGACTTTATAAAATAATATTCCCCATCCTTCCAATCCAGTTGTTCATGTTGGAGAAGAGCAGGCAGAAAATAAGGTGTAATTTCTGGAATCAGTATTAAGAAAAAATGTTTCCTAGAAGATGGCAGCAGGAAATCAAATGAAATTGGTGGGCTGTCAGAGTTTGCTATTTCCTCCACTGTGGTGTGGTCTCGGAGTTGGTATATTTAAGTAGGGGTGGTAGAGCCCCCCACATTGGGGGGTGTGGGGTGGGTGAAGCCCTCCACTTCGGTCAGTGTTTAAAGTATTGAAAACATTTTTTTTTTGCACGGATCGCCGATTTCTTTCCCTGAGAAACAAATTGATGTTCTGTCAGTTCGGTCTTCTGTGATTTCGAACATTTCAGTTCGATTAAATTACATTCAGCATTTTCAGCATTCAATATGCTGATATAGACCCTATTAAATAATTGTCTTAAATTAACTGTAATTTGTTTCGCAGTAGAAGACAAACTGACTCTAAACTCAAGGAGTTTGTCCATCAGAAATGTTATCTTCTTACAGTAAAATCTTAAAAAGTCAATTAATCTAAGATGACTACATTATAAATGCTTATGATAATCTATTTATCGATAAACTATGTAGTGCAGGAGAAGAGCCACAGAATCCCAGCATTCCATATACTTTTCTGGCACCAAGGCCACTCCACCTTTGCAATGCAAGTTGCACAAAAGCAAAGTTAATTAATTTGTTTTGCTTTGCTAATTGCTTATTTTCTGGGACAGACATAAAATCAATAATAGCCTGCAAAGGAAAAATTAAAGCAAATATGGAACAAATATGTCGCTCGTCTAATCAGGATACAATAGACGAGACTTCGTGGGTTCTGTTCAAGCAGCTTTATTATGTACAAACACATCAGGATTGAGGCTTAATAACTTTAAATTAGATAAACTTGTAAACTAGCTATTACACTCATACCTGCTCACTCTTTGGCTGCACTCTCAAAATGGCACTGAAGCTAGTACGTGCTGACTATTTATATGCACATTCAGTCCTTGAAATACTTCTTAAAGATACAGCACACATGCTCTATTCTATATCCTCCCTCTTTGAGAAATGTTATGCAATGTTGATGACATTAATTGACATGCAATCAATGCAAATAATTCTGTCATGCAATTATACAAAATGAAATGCACATAGACAATTGTGTCCAGGTTGCTGTGTATTTCACAGTAGGTCTGGAAATATGACCAAATTGTGTGACATAGAAATTAGAATCAGGTTTAGCAACTGGGACTGTCTCTGCTGAATCTTTAACTTTTGTGACATCAAGAAATCATTAGGAATAGAAACAGAAGTTAAGACATGTTCTGCAACAGTAACATAGTCTGGATTGCTCTGAGATCTAGAGTCTGTATCAGAGGGACAATGCTGCGATATTGATTCTGATACTGGAAGAAGATGTCTGCGATTTCTCCTGTAGTCCACACCCTCATATTCTACAAAGTAGGATTTCAGCTTGGAACATATACCTGTTACTTGACCAATCCAGTCGAAACCTTTCACCGTTTGTATCCTCACTATCTCCCCTTCTTTCAACGGATGAAGAAGTCTGCTCAATTTATCATAGCTGGACTTCTGGAAAGAACGCTTTCTGAATAATTGGGCTCTAATTGTCTTGTTGTTCTTAGCTTTAGGCCATAACAAACTGGAACTGGTAGGCAATATTATTCTGGTTTGCCTGGATAGAAGTCTCTGAGCAGGTGAGCCAAGTATCTCATCACAGAGTATGTTTCCGAGATTACATTTAAATAGACATTGGTATTGTCGCGCTTTGATCTCTCAAGTAATTGATTTGCTCTCTGCACTGCACGTCTAGCTAGCCCATTTGACTGTGGATGTTCAGGATTGCTAGTAACATGTACAAAGTCCCATTCTCTTGTAAATTTCTGAAACAAATGACTAGTAAATTGAGTACCATTGTCAGAAATAACTTTGTGTGGACTACCATGGACTGTGAAATGACATTTAAACTTAGTAATAACAGCAGTGGATGCTAAATTAGATAGTAAATCAATCTCAAACCAGTTCGAATAAGTGTCTACCAATACCAAGTAATGCTGATTGTTACATGTGAATATATCAGTGGCTACTGTTGACCAAGGTAGTTCAGGAACTTGACTTAGCCGAAGTGGTTCTTTTTGCAAATCCAGTTTAGTACTATTGCATATTGAACAAGAATAAAGTACTTTATCAATGTCATTTGCTAGTGAAGGCCGAAATACTAGTCCTTTTGCCCTTCTTTTGATAGATGCAGAACCTGGGTGACCATGATGCAAGATCTGGATATATTCATGTTCTAAGGAAGCAGAGACAACAATTTTAGGACCTTTGAAAATAATGCCGTATTCCATCAACATCTCATTTCAGTAAGAAAAATACGTTTGCACTTCAGGTGGTACACTAGATTGTTTTGATGGCTATCCAACATTAATGTAGTGGTTGAGGTTTTGCAAAATTGGATCAGTCTTTGTATGATCTCTCAGCTCATCAAGTCAAGTGGCAGAAAAATTAAGCACTTCCATGATGTCAAGTCAAAATTCTTTGCATGAAGCTGTTCCGTTGTATTTCTGGATGATCTGGATAAGGTATTAGCCAGATAACAAAGTTTGTCTTTTGTGCAGACCATTTTGAAGTTGTACTTCCGCAACTTGAGCATCATTCTTTGTAATCTTGCTGGAGCAGAATGCATAGGCTTCTTTAAAATTGTAATTATAGGTTGGTAATCAGTTTCAATCTGAATAGCTCGACCATAGATATAATCATGAAACTTTGAACATGCAAATACCATCGCCAAAAGTTCTTTCTCATTTTGAGCATATTGCATTTCAGTTTGGGTAAGAGTTTTCAATGCAAAGGCTACTGGTCTGCCTTCTTGAAGAATAACTGCAACAAGACCAAATTTTGAAGCACCACAAGAAAGGGTTACTGGTTTATTAACATCATAGTATCTTAATGTAGGTGGGGTGGCAATTTCCTTTTTAACATCTGCAGATGCTGTCTGGTGTTGTCCAACCAAGACCATGTAACATTTTTGAACATCAGCTCTCTCAAAGGTGGTGTCAAATCACTGAAGTCTGGTATAAACTTGCCTAAATAGTTGATCATACCAAGAGAACGTTGTAGAGCTTGAACATTATCTTGTGCTGGCATCTCAATAATGGCTGCTTGTTTGGATGGGTCAGGTTGCAAGCCAGTGCTAGTAAATAAATGACCTACATATGTAACTTCTGGTAGTTTGAATCTGCACTTCAGAGGATTGAGATTTAAGTTCACTTCTCGTGCTCTGTCTAAAACTCTCTTAAGGTTTCTGTCTCGTGCTCTGCTTCACCACTGTCTCCAACCAATAAATCATCTACTATTATGGCACAAGGATAACCTGAAAAATTTGCTCCATTGCACACTGAAAGACTTCACTTGCAGAATTAATTCCAAATGGCATCCTTAAGAATTTATATCTGTCAAATGGGGTACTGAAAGTAGTCAGTAATGAGGATTTGTGATCAAGTATCACTTGCCAAAATAAACTTTTCGCATCTAAGACAGAAAAAACAGTGGCATTTAGTATTAGGGCTGCGACCTCTTTGAGTGCATGCATTGGATTATGTGGTCTCTTTAATGTTTTGCTCAAATTTCTTGGATCAATACATATTCTGATTTTGTCTGAACCTTTTTTTGTGGGCTGCTACCATGGATGACACCCATTCAGTTGGTTCTGTGACTGGACAAATTACACCTTGCTGCACCATTTTGTTTAGCTGAGCTATAACTGTATCCTGCATAGCTATTGGAACTTTTCTTGCTGGTCTGACCACTGGACTGACTTCTGTGTCTACTTTCATACAATACACAACTGGAAATTTGCCCAACTTGTCATCAAAAATATCAGCATACTCTGAGAAAATGACTTCAGTAAAATTGGAACTAGGATATGTGCTTATATGATGCACTTCTTTGGTAAGGAAAGCAGATTCATTCTCAAACTGTCTCTGAGACCCAATAATGACTGCACAGGTCTTTGGACTACATAGAATAATAAGCTGTAACAGGTCTTGGCTAAATAACATGAAAGTACTACTGAGCTTTAGGTTTGAATTTCTTCATCTCCATAAGCAACAAGTTTCACACAACATTACACTTTGAACCAGTGTCTACTTTGAGCTCAGTGGATTTATCATTGATCTGGACAGTACACACTTCAATTTTTGTCAACAAATTCACTGCACCAACCTTTTCACCTACTATGTAGAAAGTAGACTGGTGCAATTCCACTTGATCAGTTTGTTTTTTGAGTGACCTTTCTTTATAACTGTGTGAGGTTTACTTGATTTGCAAAACTTTTCAAAATGATTCAATTTTTTTGCACTTTTGCATTCCTTACCAAATGCTAAACATTTTTTCTCTTCTAGACTCATGACTGGCACCGCAATTGTGACAGTTAACAATAAAGCTGGATTTGGTTTTTCCTGATTCATGCTGTACTGCACTGAGCAAGCTCTTTTCTTGGAATTTCCTGGAAAACTATATGGTTTTCCTGGTGAACCAGCAGGGGCTGTGGCTGCTATGTGCTTAGGCCTGCTTCTGCTTGCCACTTGTTGCATGCTGTCTGCATTTCCTCTAGAGTATGTTGAAACCATATTCTAATCACTTGCAAGCATGCTTGTGTGCCTTTCTGTAACTTCATGGATATGACAAATTTCTATAGCTTTGCTCAACGTTAAGTCACTGGCATGAAGCAAAATCTTTCTCACAGCAGTACTATTAATATCACGCACAAGCCTGCTCTTTATCAACTCATATCTGAAGTCACCAAACTGACACATTTTTAGCTTTGTTCCTCCAGTCAGTTATATAAGCTGTAAAAGTTTCCCCTGGTTTCTGATCTCTTGTGTAAAACAAATGCCTCTCTAATGTAATATTTGTCTGAGGTTTACACATTTCTCTGAATTTGTGCTTCAAACACTCTGGGTCATCCCTTGATTCAGCCTGTACAACAATATGATGGTTTTCACCTTTTTCTTCATATACTGCTGGTGCATACACAAATTAATGTTCTCTTTCAGTGGCCTCTGACCCAGCTAGGTTTAGCAAAATGAATGCCCTAGTGTATGCATCTTTGTCTGAATAAGCTGCTTGTATAAAAATATTGTACTCTTGCTCAAATATTCTCCAATTTTCTGCAATATTCTGATCAAATACAAGTGGTGAGGGCTTTCAAAATCCATCTACCATATTAACACATGCCAGTGAAGGGTTTGCAAATATGCATGAACACACATACACATATACATATGTCAGAAATGCATGCCAGTACTTATAACTATGCCCAATAGCACAATAAGCCTCTGAATAACTGAACTTTGTGAAATAAGTCTGTTGGGCATTGTAATCCTCTTGAAATCACTGTACTGTAAGATATCACCTCTTATCTGTGTAAGAAACATCTCAAAATAACTGCACTGTGCAAATGAACTGGGCAGAAGAAGTTCAGAGTAAGAAACATTTTGAATAACTGCACTTTGCGAATAAACAGTACAAAGCACACTGAAACTTCCCCAAAATGGTGGTACTTTGCTAAATAACTCTTTATGGTGCAAGAAACATTCTGTAATGGCGACACTTTGCAAATAGACATGCCCAGCACAAGAAACTTTTCGAAAATGGCTGTATTTTGATTGCACTTTAAAAAATAGTTGGACTTTTCACACAAACAAACTCTTCAGAATAAATGCACAGTAATAAGCACACACTGTAAGCACTTTTACACACTTTGAGATACTTCAAATAATTCTAGTTATGCCCTGAATACAATACAAAATAGTAATTATGCCAAAACACACTTTGCCAGTCATCTTTTGCCCTTATTATATTTGTTTTGCTCATTTAATCTCTTTTCATGCCCACTGTATTATTCTTGTCCTCATTTTACTCTAAACATGGCCATTTTGCCTTAAACATACTCGTTTTGCTTTTCCGAGGTAATTTTGGACCCCTTATGTGCTTTTCTAACAACTTTTTTATCAAATATCTTAATCTTAAACATTTTGTTTAATCAATAAACCACTTGTGCCTCTCACTTGTTTTATAATGTGGTTTGTGCCCTTGTAATGCTCTGTTTGTGCAAGTTTTCATCACCTTTGGTTCTTTTCTGTCTCTTTTTCATGCTTGTGTCTAGTTAGGATACAATAGACGAGACTTCATGGGTTCTAGTCAAACAGTTTTATTTTGTACAAACACATCAGGATTGAGGCTTAATAACTTTGACTTAGATAAACTTATAAACAAACTAGCTATTACACTCATACATGCTCACTCTCTGGCTGCACTCTCAAAATGGCACTGAAGCTAGCACGTGCTGACTATTTATATGCATATTCAGTCCTTGAAACACTTCTTAAAGATACAGCATACATGCTGTATTCTACACAATCTACTTCTTTTGTGGTAGGGAAAGATATCTGGAGACCTTTGGCAGATGCAAAGGAGAGCAATTAGTGGTAGATAAATCAGGAAATGGAAAGAGTCATTCCTTATTCTTGACATGCTTGATACTTTGCGGGTAGGAAGAGCAAAAAATATTCTTACAAAATAATAAAGAATTATTGCCTGACAGTTCTGTCCTGTCTTAGATCCTCCTGCATCTGACAGCTTAACAGAGCATATTCCATAAGTGAAAGATGTATGCTATGGCAAGGTACAATATGTAGCATTTCACCCCTCGTTAGAAGCTAACAATGTTTTACCATCTATATGAAGTCTGGGTAGGAAAAGAGAGAAAGGTGGCTGTCCTTGGGTTTTAGTCATAAGGACTCACCACCCCCCCCACACACACACCCAATATGTAGTCTTTCCTTTTCTTATCTCAGCCTATAACACTATCTGACAAGAGACCTGCACAACTTTTTGTGGTAGAACAAACTAAGGCTGATTATGGCTTGCGAATAATCAAATAATGTTACTACCATGCTATAATACCTGATAACATGACAGGACATGATTTTATATCACCTGGGAAAATAAGCAAACTATTTATACCTGTAAGGCCACTAATAAAATTATAACTTTCATTATTGCTGCTAGTTCATTAAACAAATGTATTCAGAGCAACTAAATCTATGTACTCAGTACAATGTTACTATATATCACACTCATCAGTGCATGTTATAGGTGATATACATTAATCATAATGAGCAGGGCAGCTGTACAAAAAACACCAGGGCTACAGTCCAAGAGGGAAATCCTGTTTTCTCCAAGGTACAAAAAACTCAAAAATTATTATTTAATGTAAAGGGGTGCATGGGAAAATCCCCTTGCATAAAGACTAAAGCAGATGACAAAGGCTTTGCTTCACATAAAAAAAAAAAACAGAAACTCAAATTGCTTTAGAACATTTTTCTTGCTGCTTGCTTCATTTAAATGTTGTTTTCAGAGTTGTCCTCTACATTTGCATCCTACATCCTTGCTCTGTACTATGCAAGTGGCCAGTGGATATTCATTTTCCTTTTTCTTGGTGAACTGTCTGGATTTACCATCATCCAGGCAGCCATGAGGGATTTTTGTCTCCCAGCTTGCTTTCAGCCATCAGCTCCCACAATTGGCACAGCATACTGCTGTGCCATGATGTACATACATAGGGCTTTCTCCCCAGACTGGGGTCAGACGGCACCCTTTTTACATTTGCCTCGGCTGAGAGTTACACAGTAGCTATGCCTCTCCTCAGAATCTTCATTTCATTTAGAATGTGAGCTATGGGGGCATTCACTATTATGGTACTAACACTGCCCTGGGTAGTGAAGTAACCACCTGCTAATTGATAGGGACTACTTACCTCCCTCTAGCCTATGCATCCATGCACCTTGACATATGTGGACAAAGGCTACCATCATCAGCTTGAGTAGATGCAGCCCACATCCTGTTCTGTATTGACTCCTTATTTTGAAGGCTTTAGGCTTCTGTCTTGCACTGGAGTAAGTTGTGGACTAGCTGGGAACCCCCACACCTTCTTCCCAGGATGGGTGAGCCTAAAACACACATTTTGTATTCTTTCTCAGGCTTTTTCAACATCTGAAGCACTATTCAAACACATGTAATCTGAATTGCATTCAAGGCTTTATCCCTCTGCAAAACAAAGCTGGAGTGAGGCAGTTAATATATTTGATATCATAGGATGTTTGGAAAATATGCTAAACTGTTTCCAGGATATATTACATGCATTCTATAGCATTATGCAGGGCAATAATACTAAGGTAATTACTATAAAAAAGATAACAGAGCACAATAAATGCAACAAAACAGTAATGTTTTTCAGAATGGATATTGAGAAAAATTATACCAGAAAAAAGCACACAAAAATGCTTATATGTTATGCTTTATTACTATCATACTGTCCCTCTTGGCCAAGGGCATTAGGAGCTAACTTTAGTGTCTGCTTGAACCAGACACCCTTGGGGACATAGGTTTAACTTGGCTAGGCTTGTAAGGGCCCTGGGGCCATTATCATAGTAACCTCCTATGATCCTATGATCATACACTGAAATTCTGTGATAAACATATATGACATTCCAATGCCATAAATAAATCTAGTTTAAGTTATAGTATGTGACTTAAAAATTAATATATTCTCTATTAGCAAAACTGAGGTACTCAGCTTTCCAAGGGATACACTTAAAATATTAATAATTATTTAATGTGCTGTATCAAAGTATAGATATCAAAAATCAGATTAATTGAATTAAGTACAAAGAAATCTCAAGAAAATGCTTATGGATAAGAACCATATCAGAATAAGTTAAAATGCAAAGCAAAATGTACATTACTTGAAAAGTTTTGAAGCACATATGCATCCATTGTGACAATTTACTAGTGTTGATATTGTCTGCAGTTTGTGTATGGTCTTTCTGTAGCCTGCTCTTCAAACCCATCGAATGGTATACAGATAGAGTGTCTCTGTAAAGCTCTAGGTTCCAAACTTGCAATTCACAAGTCTTGAAGTGGTTGACTCATTAGCATAAACATGTGAGTATATTTTGGGATGGACAAAAGTATGATCTATTAAGGATTAGTAACTTCTTTCTTCTTCTTGTTTTGGCTTTTCCCGGTTAGGGGTCGCCACAGTGGATCATCTGTCAACTCATGATTGGCAGTGGAGCTTTACAGTGCCGAGTTGCCAGCCTGGCTCCCAACCTTCCACAGAAGCAGACACATGCACACACTCACACCTAGGGCCAATTTGGAGTGTCCAATCTAGCTACTGCATGTCTTTGCGTTTTGGGAGGAAACTGGGACACCTGGAGGAAACCCACGCAACCACATGCAGACTCCGCACAGAAGGCACCCCAGATGAGAATTGAACTGAAGAACCTATTGCTGTGAGGTGGCAACACTAACCGCTGCACCACCGTGGCCGCCCTATTAAGGATTAGTAACTAATCTTTAACAAATGATTTACTAGGAACTTGCATGTTATTCTGAAACTGTTTATGTGTATGTGTGAATGTGCATTGGGGGCTATGGAAATTAAAGTCTAATGTATGAGTTGTACAGAGGGCATGTCCTTCTGTTTTTGGCTAAGTGTTTTCAGTGAAACAGTTCCAAAAAGAACTTCCTTTTATATTTCACAGTATATTATACCAGACAGTAATTATTAGAGATTGATGTATCCCCAGAAAATCCAATCTGCAGCTAATTCATTAATTTGTTCTACTGTCTATTCTGTTAAACAGCTGTTTTGCTATATTGTAATAATGACTTTTTGTATCAGATTCCTGTAAGTTGATGTTTGAGCGACTTGCTGTGCATTTTAATCCACTAGGTGTTTCAAGAATTTTGAGCAAAAATGCACACAAGCACACAAACACACACACACATACACATAGGCACAGTTATGCATATGCGGACACACACACACACACACACACACACACACACACACACACACACACACACACACACACACACACACAGACACACACAGACAGCAGACATGATTTTACAGACAGTTGTATTATCATTGATAGAGCATTCTACCCGCTGCAGGTTTTGTGTACGTTATTTGGATAATGCCAACACTAAAAGCAGATCCTAAATAATCATGCATTGCTATTGAAATTAATAAATGAACTCCTTAACAGAGTAAAGGTCCATCTTTATATGTAAGCTGTTACTAGTAAACTAGAACTTTACTTTCTGTTGTGTTGCATTTTCTTCTGCAGACAGCTATGCTGTTCTGTGTCCTTTCTGCTTAGCTTGTCTGTAATTGACCGTCAAAAGTTTTGACAACTCGCTTGTTACACAGAATAATAACTAGGTAGTTGTCAAACACTTTAAATCCACTGCATGCATGAAAATAGTTTGTAGCATTTGTATGTCAAAATACACAGTGAACCATTCCAAATGACATTTTTCATGAGTGCATAAGTTACTTGGTGCTCACATAAAGAAAGATACTGATGCATGAGAAAAATGCAAACAAGTGACTTTCAAAAACATGAATAATGTACTACTCCAGTTTTATTTTCTTACTGCTGATTATTCAACTAATGCAGAACATTTTATTTTATCTATTTATGTTGGCTGACCATTAAAACTCTTGTACGTTTCCCTTTTATAACCTGTAGCTGACGCCAGCCAGTAAACATTTCTTCCTATTTTCTTCAGTTGCTTACTAAGTACAGTCACCTCATCTCATCTTTCCTCATTTCATCTCATCGTAGAGCCCGATCCATTTCAGCACCTGAGTAAGTAAACATCAAAACCCATTTCCATAATAACAGGAAACGTTTACTCATGCACATTTAAGTAAGGAAATATTTAAACATTTAAAAGCAGCCCTGCTCTATGGTAAAGGACTTCTCTGACCTCCAGGATTTTCTGTCTTTTCTCCTACGTATTGTATATTCTCTCTTTGCAAACTTTGTAAGTAGATCCTGGAACTCTCTTCCATCTGATATTACCTTACTTTCCACCTTAGGTCAATTTAAAGCTAGACTCAAACAACATTTGTCACTTAACTGGCTATGTCAATGTATCAAGCCTTGCTAACTCTCTCTAGAATGTGTAAAAATCTGTTAACCAGTTTACTGTGTAATTTAATTTAATCCTGACTTGCACTCAGGATTAACTGTAACCTGTGGAACTTGTTTAACTTGCTTACTTATGTAATCTCTGTAAATAGTCTGTTTGTAATATGTAATGCTGGTATTATGTAATGCTGTATCTGCTTACCCTTGGAGCTTTTCTCCCCTGGGCCTCCGCTGAAAATGGACATGCATCCAGCCTGACTATCCCGTTCAACAAATGTAAAATAAAAATAAATAAAATAAAAATAAGTATATTGAAATGATTTAATTTATGTAAAGGTCACACAGCCAAAGATGGATTGACTGTATGTGTGTGAGGCACAGACAGATACGCACACATACAGACTGCCTACACGAACATTTGAGAACTTGTTTCAGAAAAGCACATAATTCCTATATGCTTCATTTGTGTCTTGTCTTTTGTTTGAATCAGGTATGGTGACTTCATACAGAAGCTCACTGTAATGTTCCTTACAGATAAAATACCGTAAGTTCTTTAATTACTTCTATGTTATTTTGTTTCACCATCTTTCCTAATAAAAAGTACATTATATTCCGTGAGTCCTTCAGTGCAGAATTCTCAGTACTTGTACTGTCCCCGTTGCTTTGTGGAAGTTATCATCTCCACATTTACCTCACAACACATCCCCTTGCCGGAGAAACAGTATAAGAGCTTGCACAATACCAGCATGAGATGTTTAGAGAGAATATTATTGGAGCTGAAGTAACAAAGGTAGAAATAATAACATCTGCCAGTCTTACAGTATAAATCAGTAGGCTGCTATCACTCAAAATGCTACATCTGATTTCTTTTAAAATCTGGCTCATTAAATATTGTTACCTACATCCTAAGTCTGATGAGTGTACTAGGATTTCAATTCCCATTGTGCCTTGTCTGTGTTTTTCAGTAATAAGTCTCATTCTACAGACACTTGCATACTTCTAAAGCTGCAGACACCGAAAATAGGAAAAAGGCCTTTGAGAAATAAGAAATATAGATAGCTAGATAACATAAAATTTGAATGCCAAATAGATCACTACTAGAAGGAAGGTGAGATACTACTCAGAAACACATGCTTAAAATACAGAAATTGACAAAATGATGGAAAAATATAGACAAGTTATCATAGAGACAATGTAAAATCTTTACCTTTTAGTGAACTGTACTCCAAAATTCTATTACAGTGATATTTATTCTTGCTTCAGAAAAAAAGTTTTTAAATGTGTGTCCTCCTTTTTATTGGTTTTCTGTGCGCTAGACAACTTCAAAATGTGATGTGGGGAATTCAGAAAGTTGTATGAAGAGGTAATTAAAGCCTGTAAATCATCCTAATTCAGACCCAAAAATAGGAATGCTCCTCTAAAATAGAGACAGTTGACAAGTTACCATTGCCCCCTATCCATTTGTTTATGACCAATCTTCATTATTCAGATCTACTTTTTATCAAAACTGAGCTTATCAAAAGCAAACCTACTGACTTCTTAACTGTGAAATTGTGGTACACCAACAGTGATACAGTTTAAAATATATGGAACTATAAAATAGGAGAGTGGTTTACAATACATAGACTTCAAGTAAGCACAAAAACGTTGTTTCGTAGAATGCAAGCCCCCCACATGGCCATGTCCTCTGACTCATTATTACAAGTCCAAGATTTTAAGACCTCACAGAAGAGGGAGTATATGTATATTACCTCTATGCTGAAGTTATGCCATGTTGGCATTGTTATATCTAGTGCTTGAGAGTGTAAAAGATGCAGATAGGATTAACACCTGCAGATATTAAGATCCCGCTGTGATCCCTGCAAAAAAGGTAATAAAGTTTTTTTTTGTGTTGTTTTTATGGTCTGCATTTTGAAAAAGAAATGCTAGTGTTCTATAGTTGTCAGTGACTAAAACATTCAGCTAAATGATGATCATGGTGGTTTTTGAAGCCCTTGATTTTGATAAGGTTAAACAGATGCCATTATTATACCTCCCTAGTGCATGTTACTAATCTATTTATTCATTCCTGCATTGATTTATTGACTGGGAGGGTGGGATTATCCCACATGGACCATTTTCTCATAAATGACACATTAAGGATAGGAATCCTACTGTAAAATTAGAGATGTTACATGAATGTGATTAGGACATGTTAATATAGATTGATTCCTAGCCTACATATTTGCAGATAATCAGGTTTCTCAGATGGCTAGAGAGCTGTTTCCTGAAGCCTGAGGCTCTCACATAATTTGTAAAACTAATTCATGTTGCAAGCTCTAGGGTTTGACAATTTCGCTTCTTTTTGTTGAGGTCTATTTTTGGTATGGTGAATATGACCACATGATCAGGTAAAGGGAGATAATGTTAGCAAAGCAGTATGCATGTGAAAATAAGAACAAATGTATTTATATTGCACAATAAGTGCACCTTTTCTAGTGGCTTTCTTGGCCTCTGAGACAAGGAATGTTGATATCTTGAAACATAGCTTGATTTTTTACTTATTACATTTTTAACTGCGCAATTCCATGTAGTGCTAAACATAAGCAAAAGTTCCACGTGTGTGTGTGTGTGTGTGTGTGTGTGTGTGTGTGTGTGTGTGTGTGCGCGCGCGTGTATGTGAAAACTGCTTGCTCTTTAAAGCACCAGGGCATCAGAATATTCATACTCCAATCCATGGGAATTTTAATGCAGTGTCCCTGCAGTACTATATGGTGATTTTTTTGGGGGGGAGGAGTAAGGTTTTCAATTTTCATTTAGTTGATGATTGCCAGACCAGTACATGAGGAATATAAAATCATTTTGCAGCCTTTATATTAAATCTGCAAATAAGACAGAGATTCTGGACATAGTTAGGTTATTTCTTACATAATGTTTCAAACCTCAAGTAGGGAGGAAGGTAGGACCAACCTTAACAATTGTAGGTCCAGTTTGGACCAATCCCTCAATATAAAACCCCAAACCTCCAGCCATGTTGGCTTCCTGGACATAAGACTGTTTCAGATTAAGTATCAAGAATGTATGCTACTACTGCATATTAAAAATAAAAAGAAAATATGTTTATTTATTAGCTTATATTTTGGTGTAAAACATTTTAAAATGGAAATAAATTACTGGATTGCTGGATTACCCCAGATCCAATATCTCCTATAGTTGCCGTCTGAGTCCCCATGCTTATGTGGTGCTTCATCAGGAGGATGCTCACAGTTTTATTTGTAAACATTTTCCAAATTCCATTAGTACTGTCTGAATCTCTGAAACCTGGATAGGAACTAGCTGCACATCCCACCTATGTCTTCCCCACCACATTATTTATTTTCATATTTTTCTCTCATTCTCGTCATCCTTCTTTCCCCTTTCTCCTTATTTGATTTATGCCTTACTCTCCTTCACATCCTATCCCAACAATTCTACATGTTGGAAATACTTTGTTCCTTATGTATTATTTTCTCCAAAAACAGGAACATTATGCTATTATGACACCCAACAGGTATCTACTTGCCAGATTTTACTGAGTGAATTCTTGCATGGCATTTGCTTCTTATTCTGTTCATGCACACCACATACTGTATTACCATGACTTACACTTTTCTCTTGTTTGTTCTTGCATTACCACTGTACTAAGCTTGAGAATGGTCTAGCTGGGGCAGTGCTCACGTCAGCTATCAAACTTTAAATAAACAAATGCAAATAGACAGAGCGACAGCCAAATAAATAACTGATCCTCTATAATTTTCTGTAATTACCATTTTTCCTTCCCATGTCTGCCCACTACTTCTTAAGACATTCCCACTTTTTCTCTTTCTCTACCTTCTCCTTTTCTTCCATTCTGTAACATAAAGTTACAGTTTTCTAATGCCGGATAAACTGACTATGCTCCCTTAGAATCTTACACATTAGACCATTACTTTATGCTGTTTGCATTCTTGATGTGGTGTTTCATTAGAAAACTATGCATTAGACCATTATTGTTTGTTGCCTCTATTTTTATTGTAGTGTTTTCCCTAGAACTTTATGTATTATGTCACTGCTGCATGTATTTTTATTCTCATTGTTTGGAACTTTTCTTCAAACACTGCTTACAAGAGACTTTCCTTGACCTGTTGAATTATCCTGGTTTTATATATATATATATATGTATATATCTTTGTAAGTTAAGTACCCTACCCACTTCAGGGTCTTTGGGAGGTGCTGCAAGCAGTTTTGAAACATGAAAGATGGTTAAATCTTGTGACTCATCACAGTGCCCATTTCTCACCCCTCATGTCCACTGTCCTGGCATGCTAGGGAATATTGGACAGATGTATCACTGGGGATGCACTTAATGGTTGCGAGAAGAGTTGAGGGGGGCAGAAAGAGCATTAAAAAAATTCTACCCTCAGTTATACAGTTCCATCTCATAATGCCCACTTCTTCTTTATGGACTTTTAACCATATCTTGCATTTGCTCTGAATGATTATGGTTGTTTAATAAGTTAATTCTCATACCTTATTGCAGCAAATGTATTTCCATAAAATTGCACAAAAAACTGTTAATAACAGTTATGATTTCAGGCCTTTCCTTAGAAATGACATTGGTCACTCATCACCCCAATTACAACTATTTCTGATACTTTATCTTTATGTAGGTTATTTATTAAAACAAACAGTTGGACTAATATATGTAGTTATTTCTAGGCATATTCAAGGTTACAACGGCTACAGTAACGTGGAGTTAGTAACAGAGATGAACACAAAATATTCCATGAATGTGTCTACAGAAAAAGTGAAAACAAATCACAAACCCATACAAAGAGCATTTAGAAAATCTTTATATGGGGGAGAAGAAGAGAAAGACTCCATCTGACATGCATCTTCAATGTAAGACCTCTGTTTTGAGGCAGAAGAGCTAGAGAAGTGACTGTCTCTAAATGAGACCCTATAAACTTCAAGACTTGGACTGACTGAAGTTGTGATTTGTTCAAATTGATAGTGATTCCTAGCAAGTCAAATAGCTGGAGTAAATAGTCTCTGGCTTTTACAAGCAGATGCCTGGGATATTTTAGAGTACCCTCTAAACGTCATGCTTTGGCAGGTGGGAGGAACTATTACATATGGAGCCCACAATGATGTATAAAGGGTTCCCTGTTGAAATGTTGGCACTCAAAATGCTGAGTGCTGAAACACCATACTAACAAACAAAGAAAAAAAAGACTGAAAACCTGGAGAAGAGTGAATCTTGAAAATTGCTCTTCTGCTTAAAACTATTCCACACATCCCTTGAACTTATATATACCAACTCTAGTATTGCCATACTTCTGAAAAAAGGGAATATTCCAAAAATGGCATACTGGACTTAATATTTGTAAGAACATTCTTTTGGCAATTTAGTCTTCCCTTATTTCAGGAGTCCCTATAGTGGGTCCTGACATTTCAAATGGATACCTAGACAAAGAACATGCAATACCTCCACAGTGTGTTTAGCTTTCATCAATGCACTTACCCCCAAAACTCTGGAATCCAGTCCAACCATTTTCTAGCTAAAGCTTGTTTGACCATATTTTGCATGCCATTCTGAAACTGCAATTTCCCTGCAGTACATCTTAGTCAAACTGGATTTGTGACTGTTTTTCAAATTTCCATCAAGTGAATCATTTTTCTATCTACCTCTGCCTCCTACCACTCAGCATGCACATCTCATCTCTGGGATTACTTTTCTCCAGTGTGACTGCAGCAAGCATTTCTTTGCCATACTGTTGAACTGGTAACATTGTATCACAAGTCTCAGTGATTAGAAGTTGCTTCACTTCACAATATCTGTTATCACTTTTTTAATATTTATTTATTTTTTATTTATTGACATTTGGTAACTAGAAAGTCTGACTTAGTCAGAGATCCATTTTCAGCAGAGGCCCAGGGAGAAAAGCTCCATAGTACAAAGTCTGGACATTAAAAGATTAGAGAATATTTAATTAAATACTTAGCATACATCACTGAACATAGATTAAAGTACACAATTGACAAGAGAAAAAAATATACAATCAAAAAACATTTGTGCTCTTAAGAAGAGACTAACCCTTGACAATTTTAGTTAACTATAAATGATAAATTAAATCCAAGTAAACCAACGAACCACTTCAAGAAAGAAAGTTAAATCAACAAATGCATAAACAAGAAGTGATGCCATGGCTGAATATATTTATTTGAAACATGTATACTCTAAAAACACATAAAATAAAAAAGATGAATGCTTTCAGCCTTCTTCAGATCTGATTTCCTGTTATCAAGTGCTCATTTAAATATTAAAGCTACCCAATAAAATCCTTGTTTCACTGTTGTAATGCATAGAAAACTCTGATGTCTCTCTTCACATGCATAAGTTCAGCTAGCCAATCACAAAAGTGAAAATGAGGGGGTGTGCCCAATCAATGTCATTGCCTCAGCCGAAGGCTCTTTAAGATAGGTTTCATTGGTTGCACTTCATTAAGCCCTGGTTCCTTGTGCACCCTTAGGTCAGCAATCCATTTACTTTCCTCATGTTCAGTCAGTACTTTCAAATCACCTTTTCTTGTGCTAGATTTCAGCACCTGCAAGGCCATAAAATGAAAGAAATGACCAGGGTTCACGCTAATGTGTTTGCAAAGGGCATTAGTGCTATTTTTATTCTTAATGTCCCTTACATGCAATTGTATCCTGATCCTAAATTGACAGTTCCTTTTACATATATAGAAGGCAGTGCACATCATGTACTTTACAACATAATGTTCTTCATTGCACAATTCACAAATACAGGAGTTCTATATGTTTTGCCTGTGATTGGATGTTGGAAACATTGATCTTGCATCAGATGCTGACAAGCCGTACATTGACCACATCTAAAGGTACCACATTTCTGTGTATACGACATCACCACTTTTTCTTTGTCTTGACATAGTAACTGTTTCAGATTCTTCTTATTCTTATAGCAGAAGCTCGGATTGTCTCCTACTATATGCCTTATTGACTCATCACTTGATAATATCTGCCAGTTTCTTCTAATTATATCACATATCTTTTTAGCATCTTTACTGTAAGTTAATGTACATCTCATGGAATGTCATTCTGTCCTTCTCCCAGTTAAATCATCCTCACAACCAGAGTTATGGTTCCTATGAAAATAAGGTTGACCCTTAGTAGTTCTTAGATGTTGCAAATTCACTATAGTTCCATTGATTTCTTGGTCCTTATATCCTCTCTGCAGCAGTTCTTCCTTTGTATGTATTACACGTGCTGCATAAATATCTTCAGTATTCAGCCTAGAATGCCGTAAATATTTGTTATTAACCACTTGTGGGAAAATACATCATGTGTGCATGCTCGTACGATATAGTGTGTTGTTCCACCAGCATCCTTTTCTATGGGTTTGAGTCTGCATATTACCATCTTCCTGTTTCACTATTCAAACATTTAGGAAGTCAATGATAGTTTTGGAACTCTTGACCTCAAAGTCTAGAAATTCTGTAGTGGTCTTTTAGAAATTCACAAACTGAGCCAATTAATTTTAGCTGCCATCCCATAACATAAATATGTCATCCACAAATCATTTGTACTAAAGCAGCCTATCTCTCCAGGTGTTATTGGCATGAAATACAAAATCCAACTCCCACTGTGCCATTACTATATTTGAGTATGAGTTGGCACATGGTGTGCCATTGCCACCCCCCATTTCTGTATATAATATTGGTTTCCAAAGGTAAGAACATTATTTTCTAGTATAATATCTAATAAGGAGCATAGTTGCATGATATCAGCTGCAGTATATTCATTGGTCATGTGCAAGAATTTTCTAATGGATTTAACACCATCATTTTTTGCTATGACTGTAAAAAGACTTTTTTCAATCTATAGTTACCAATAATATACCTCTATGGAGATTTTTCTGTCTGAAAAGTCTGAGTTTGAGTCTGATGAACAATGACTCAATTATAATAAGACATGCAGACAAGGGAGGAGCGATCATTGTAATGGATAGCTCATGGTATGAACAGAAGATATTTGAATTATTGAATGCTGTCAACACCTCTAAACCTATATGAAGACATGAGCTGGATAAACTGATAATGGATGTGAACCATAGTCTGTATGATCTCATGTTAACACATTTGATTAGTCCAGAGTTATATGAATACTTCTTGGTGAAAGATCCACTAGTACCAATGATAAAGGGGATGCCAAAAATACATAAACAATTACATAATCCTCCTAACCAACCCATAGTTTCAGGAGCAGGTTGGATTACGGAACCCATTTCCATTTATACAGAACAATGATTAAAGGGAGGATTGACTAAAGCAACAACAGACTTAAGAGATACAGAGGACTTTCTGCTGACATTATCAAGATACTGTCATAATTAAAATCTCCATAGAGGTACATTATTGGTAACTATGGATGTGAAAAGCCTTTTTACAGTCATACTGAACAATTATGGTGTTGAATCCATTAGAAACTTCTTGCACATGACCAATGAATATACTGCAGCTAATATCATGCAACTATGTTCCTTATTAGATATACTAGACAATAATGTTCTAAACTCTGGAAACCAGTATTATATTATATTATATTATATTATATTATATTATGTTATATTTTATATATATATATATATATATATATATATATATATATATATATATATATTATATTATATATAGAAATGGGAGGTGGCAATAGGCACATAATGTGCCAATTCATACTCAAATATAGTAATGGCACAGTGGGAGTTGGATTTTGTATTTCATGCCAATAACACCTGGAGAGATAGGCTCCTTTACTACAAACAATTTGTGGATGACGTATTTATGTCATGGGATGGCAGTGAAAATGAATTGGCTCAATTTGTGAATTTCTTAAAAACCACTACAGAATTTGTAGACTTTGAGATCAAGAGTTCTGAAACTATCATTGACTTCCTAAATGTTACAATAGTGAAACAGGAAGATGGTAATATGCAAACTCTAACCTATAGAAAAGGATGCTTGCTGCATCGTACGAGCATGCACCCAGGACATATTTTTCCACAAGTGGTTAATAACAAATATTTACGACATTCTCAGCTGAATATTGAGGATAATATTTATGCAGAATGTATAATACATATAAAAGGAAGAACTGCTGCAGAGAGGATATAAGGACCAAGAAATCAATGGAACTATAGTGAATTTGCAACATCTAAGAACTACTAAGGGTCAACCTTATTTTCATAGGAACCATAACTCTGGTTGTGAAGATGATTTTACTGGGAGAAGGACAGAACGACATTCCATGAGATGTACATTAACTTACAGTAAAGATGCTAAAAAGATATGTGATATAATTAGAAGAAACTGGCAGATATTATCAAGTGATGAGTCAATAAGGCATATAGTAGGAGACAATCCGAGCTTCTGCTATAAGAATAAGAAGAATCTGAAACAGTTACTATGTCAAGACAAAGAAAAAGTGGTGATGTCGTATACACAGAAATGTGGTATCTTTAGATGTGTTCAATGTACGGCTTGTCAGCATCTGATGCAAGATCAATGTTTCTAACATCCAATCACAGGCAAAACATATAGAACTCCTGTATTTGTGAATTGTGCAACGAAGAACATTATGTTGCAAACTATATGATGTGCATTGCCTTCTATATATGCAAACCAAACTGTCAATTTAGGATCAGGATACAATCACATGTAACGGACATTAAGAATAAAAATAGCACTAATGCCCTTTGCAAACACATTAGCATGAACCCTGATCATTTCTTTCATTTTATGGCCTTGCAGGTGCTGAAATCTAGCACAAGAAAAGGTGATTTGAAAGGGCTGACTGAATATGAGGAAAGTAAATGGATTGTTGACCAAACCGTTTACAAGGAACCAGGGCTTAATGAAGTGCTACCAATGAAACCTATCTTAAAGAGGTATCGGCTGTGCCGATGACACTGATTGGGCACACCCCCTCCTTTTCTCTTGTGGGATTGGCTAGTTGAACTTATGCATGTGAAGAGAGACATCAGAGTTTTCTATGCATTACAACAGTGAAGCAAGGATTTTATTGGGTAGTTTTAATATTTAAATGAGCACTTGATAACAGGAAATCATATCTTAAGAAGGCTAAAAACCAAAAGCGCTCATCTCTTTTATTTTATGTGTTTTTACAGTTTACGCATTTCAAATAAATATATTCAGCCATGGCATAACTTCTTGTTTATGCATTTGTGGATTTAACTAGAAATGATAGTTGACATAACAGTTTAGAGACACTATCTTGATTACAGAGCTGTCAGATTAGTTTTGGAAATAGAGAGTTTTGCCTTTTAAATAATGGGGATAAAAAAGTGGCATGAGAAAGTCAAGTCAAGTATTAGCAGTAAAGGAAATTAGGCCATAGATGAATAATACAGAAATGAAGGGAAGATAGTGGAAAGAGTTGGTTTAGCCCTTATGGAGGAAAGATTATGGTATGGGAATAGTGAGCTTAACTGAGCAGTACAATTACTAGAAATGATTGTAGTTTGTGGCAAGTACGGAAGTTAAAGATCAGGGTAAAATGAGAAGTAATTTAACGAAGGGAAAACTCAAGATATTATGGAGGGATAAAGTATTGATTGTAGGCTTAGTAGATAAAGATAGATAGGGGGCTAAACTGTAGATGTTATTAATTAGGATATAAGACTGGTATAAGAATGCATAGGGTTAAGAGGAAAAGGGTTTGGGTTTTTAGTGACACTGGTATAAAAACCCAAACCCTTTTCCTCTTACTCCTATGCCTTCTTTCATCACTTTTATATCCTAGTTAATAATGTCTACAGTTAAGTCCTCTATCTTTATATATTAAGCCTACAATCCTACAGCCTAGTGTACAATCCTACAACCTACAATCAATGCTTATTAGTGTTTATTTTCATAATGCCTGAGGTTATTTCACAGTTATTCTTATAATTGTATTCACAAGGAATCAATCATACATCTCACATCAGCAAAAGAAGCAATATAATACAGAGTACCTCTCTGGCAGCCTTCATATTTAGCCTGGCCTTATTATCTTTTGAGAAAGTAACTGAAGTGGTACACAAAACAAGATGGTTGGTCTGCCCAGCTGTGGGTTGAGAAAATTACTGAGCACTCAGAAGCAGAAGCAGCTGCCTACTATAGAATAGTAAGCAGCAAACACTGTGAATCATACAGCAGGCATCCAATTACTAACAACACTGGACTAGCCACTAGTACAGTGTATGAAATTAAATGTTCTCCACCTCACTAACAAGAATTGTAACTACTGGCAAGCAACAATACTGGAACATAATGCCTTGCAGTTTGCTATAGTGTCTCTCAGGCAAATCTCTGGGCCACATAAGGCATAATGACCTGGTTATACTCTAGTGTGGAGCCCCTTTGAGGGAGTGGAGCCTTATTGGGTCAGACAAATCCATCTGGCATAAGACCAGTCCAGCAAGTAGGTCTGCAGTAAACTGCTGGATACAAATGGAAAATTACATGGGAACAATTGCTAGGTCTGGGTTTGTTGGCTTTGATAATGGCTGGGGTGGCCAGTGACTCTCTGATCCTGACTTTGATGCATTGTTCAGATCAATAACTGTTTCAACAATCACAAGAACTCTTAATCAGGCCAGTTCTACAGAAGAGCAAAAAAAAAAAAAACCAAAAGTCACGATTCACAATATCAGAAAATGTTACACAGCAGACCAACAAATAAAGCACTCTCCAGAAGGGACGTGCCTGTAATGGTGGGAATCTCACATGAAGTAACCAGATAGCAGCCACTGTGTGTCACTCTACAATCTAACAATGCACAGTACTCTGAGGAATGATTTGTTAATTATATCTGATTAAAAAATCAACTCCTCAAATAGCCCTTCCTTCAATTTTAATAAGCTTATCCACACGTAAAGGGTAACCCACTAACAACCCCATAAATAGACTAACTTCAGTGTCACACAATGGAGGAAAACATAAAAGGTGCTTATTTTGTCTCACAACAGAGGCAAAAGGAGAAATTCTCAGTTAAAATACACAACAGTGTTATACAAACAAACAGCTCCACAGTGTCTACCAAAATGCACTCTAATACAGTGAAAAGCCTGAGTGCAGCCAAGTGTCCCATTACAATCTCCAATTATTTTGCACATATAAAGATACTGTTATGAGGAAAAAGACAATGATACAACAGAGACTCTGGATTTGATCAAAAGAATACACTAAACCATACAGCAGGATGTAACAAATTACATTTTAAATGTGAGTTTGACCAAACATACTCAAGTAAAAGCATTTTGGGGTTGGCATAATGGTTAGGGTATTTACCTCACAAAGAAGAGGTACAGAGTTTGATTCTCACCAAGCCAAGCTGCTTAAGCATCAGTCAATTGGGAGGTAATTGCCTTTGTGCTAGCTCTATGAATGAATGTATACTGACCCTAGGAGAAGATGCTAGAGTTATTTCAAATGTCTAAACTTGCCCATAAATTAACTTTGCCGTGGTTTTACACAAAGCATAGAGTGTAGTAACAGGTCCATAATGAGAACCAAGAGATGTAATGCAAATCTTAGATTTCAGATTTATAACAAAAAAGTCCAAAACATCAAGTAAACCAAAGTGTCCAAGATAAAGGTCCACTGATATCCAAAAGTATCACAGACACACTGCATGCACCATTAAAAAGTTTTAATAAACAAGCAGTAAAAGAGGCAATAAAAAAAAAATTGCAAAGCTTTCAAGACAAGCTATTTCTCAATGTTTCAACAGTTAAATTACCATTAGGATCTCTTATATATAGTAAAGTACAACAGCTAGCCAATAATGTATAAATACCAATTAATTAAACAATAAAACAGTAATTGAAAACAAACATAAATAAATAACATATAAACATTTATACCCACAACCCAAACATATAAAAACATACAAAATATATTTTTATATACAATTATGCCTGACTTTTAAAACAGGTTTAATACTATGTTGAAACTTGAGTCATGGTAACATATCCGCCCTAAAATAATTTATCCACTATACTCTAAAAATTCAATTTTTTCTCCTAAATTACTGCCTCTGATGTCAGGAAGAACATTTTGAAGAACCCTAAATTTAAACCTAAGATTCAAACAGTTTTGTAAAATACATTTATATAGGGCATTAGTATCTACACCTCTACGTATATCTTATCTAGTACGTTTGTTCTTGTAGTTGAAGCCTTTACTGAAATGCGTGAACAAGATATTTATAATATGTTTTTGAAAAAAAAATAGTTAAAGTAAATATTATAACTTGAACCAAGATGAGAAAAATGCATTAAAAAAACTTTGCACTAATCAAGATATAGTGATAAAACAAGCAGATAAGGGAGGTAAAGTTGTGATTATGGATGTAGCATTGTATAATGAATTAATGTATGAACTACTTAATGAAAAAATAACTTTTAAGAGAGTTAGTAATACTGTAGTAAATGTTTTGATTTTTCATATGAAAATGTATTTATAAGAGTTATTAATGGATGGATCAATATTACCTGCACTTTATAGCTATTTATATATATACCACATCCTATATTACCAGTTATTTATGGCTTGCCAAAGCTATACAAGAATATTAATAGGCCTCCTATGAGGCCTATTGTATCTGGTAATAAATGGATAACTACCCCCTTATCTAAGTATTTAGAATAGCAGTTGAGTCCTTTATTGAAATTTAGTAAATGTTTTGTTAAACATACCAATGATTTTTGACAAGTCTGAGAGACTGGTCAAGTATTAATAGAAATGCACAATAAATTGGTTAATATGGATATAAAGTCGTTGTTTACCATTATACCCAATGAATATGCTATACAATATATAAGGGAGTATTTATTGTTACATTCATACCAAACACCAAGAAACACAACAGAAGGAAGCTCGAAAATATGGTTGGATAACAAACAACCACTTTATTCCACAAGTCACAGCAGTTAAGCACTTTCTTCTTCACTTAAAGACTTCCTCAGAACTGCCATATTAACAAAAAAAAAAAAAAATTAAATACAACATTTCAAAAATTTCATGTGACATTGCCATCCAATAAAAACAAAAAGTGCATAATTTGAAAATTAACTAGTATATAATTAAAATTAACTCCTAAAAACCCACTTTAGTCAAATATTAACAATTGAGGTTGGAATTATTAAATATATATATATATATATATATATATATATATATATATATATATATATATAAATGTATAAAATCAGCCTTCTAAACTTTTCAATTTTAATAATGATGTAATAGAGCAGGGGGATCAGTGGCATTAAGTCTAAGAATCCAAATAAGTTCTCTTTTATATAGATGCTCCTCTGTTATGTGTCCTCAATAACTGAGGTGGTCTCCTATTGCCTTCTTAGTAACTCTATGCCTATGAAGCTTGTATTTCTTTGCTGGAAAACGTTGGTGACCTCAGTGGCTGGTATGCAGTCTATTCAGTATTATCTAAAAAAGGATAGTGTACTGAAGTGCTCCCATTTGTGATCTGATTTTACAGAGAAGTCACATGTCACTTAGGCAATGAAGGGTAGACTTTATTGGCTTTATAAGCATCTTTATCCCATTATAATTTGTTAGATTTCATTTGTTGGTTAATAAGTGTGATATAACTTCTTCTGTAACCCTAAACAGCACACACACACACACACACACACACACACACACACACACACACACACACACACACTCCTGCATATAATGCTAAAACTTTCAGTTTATCCAGAAGTTTCAGCATTAAATTCCCAAAATCTACACTTAACATAGCACTTGAAAAATAATGTATTTGAGAATTTTCCAAGTGCTTCATTCTGTCAAAGAAGAGAAAACTGGTACTTTGTGAGCAATGAAATTGCTGGCTGAAATCCTTTAAAATTAAGAAAAATGAACCATGAAATGTAGTCAAGCTTGGTTGTGACTTTAAAGTAATCAAGCACTTATAATTTGTTTAAGAATTAATAGTTCTTTATTGAAAAAAATATTAATAAGATGAGGACTTTCACCCATAATCATGCTTCATCAGGTTGATGCAGTCCTGGGAAACCAGTCACCCTGAGATTCAAAAATGCTTACTGTAATACAGAAGCCCTAACTGTGAAGGTTTCAAAGTTGAGGTATGACACTGACTCAGAGACCTCCCTTCCAAAAATACTGTCCCCTAGCAGTAGCCATTCAAAGGAAAGTGATCTCAATGGGGAAGCTGCATGCTAAAGCAGCAGTCCAGGGGATTGGCTAATGCTGATCAGCCATGTGCTACCCCCTGGAAATGGCCATATCTCAGAATTATCTTTGCAAAGTGATTCTGTCCATCTGACAATTTATTTATTTTTTTTGTAATGATTTGACATAATTTACCCATTCATTCATGTTAGAGAAGTTGTGGTGCAGGTAAGTATTGAGCTGTGTGCGCATCTGTTTTATTTAATTATTTATGATTTGTTTACTGGGAAAGTCTGACTGGGGCAGAGCCCATTCTCAGCAGAGGCCTGGGGAGAAAGGCTCCAGATGCATGTCTTTCAAATGTGGGAGTAAACCCATACAAATGCAGGGAGGACATGCAGATTCCAAACACAAGATACCCCAGCTGAGAATCAAACCAGAGAGCCTCTTGCTGTGAGGTGACAACGATAACCACTGTACCATCACTGTGTGTGTGTGTTTGCATGTCTGTATGCACATAAACACAGCTGAATGGATATGCATATGTGTGTGTGTGTGTGTGTGTGTGTGTGTGTGTGTGTGTGTGTGTGTGTGTGTATGTCTGAGTGCATATGTGCATGCCCATATACACATGTGTGTGTTTGCAGTGGGTATTAATGCTACCATGATGCCTGAGTTGGTAATGAAAACAGTAGCATGATCAGATCTGACAGTACAGTGTCTGATTTAGTGATATGGTAATAAGCTGCTAATCAGTGCTTCTCTATGTGGCTTCACCAAGTCTGTTATGCTACTTAACCAAACCACAATGGCCAATTAGAGCAGGGTGGAGAAAATCTTTCTAAATCAAGCTCTGTCTGGCTACCCAGAAGAAAAAGAATAAACAGAGAAAGAGACAGTAGAAAAAGATGTTTAATTTCAGACTCTAGACAGTCTTATCACAGTAGTGTCCCTTTATACAGCATTACGGTGCCATGTTTACATCCTCAAGTGAATAATGCTCATATCAGTGAGCTGGTTAATTTACTTTGGCATGGTAGCAATAATCCAATATTTGTACCTCATTGTATCTTACTTCTAATGAATACATTTGGTAAAAAGGAGGGGGGGGTGATGCTTAAATGCCTCCATGAGGTCAGTGCATGTAATTGTCAGTAATACATGCTCAGAATTATGTCTGAATGGTTAAATTTCCCTGTCAGCTACTTGCTTTTAGTGTGCACTCCCTGGAAGTATTTTAACACATTTCTCCTTGAATTAATGACAGAAAAATATGTTCTGGATGCAATGCTGGCAGTGATTCTAAAGCTTTGACTAGGAAATATGCCATTTATATATATATATATATATATATATATATATATATATATATATATATATATATATATATAATATGGATTCACTTCAGAAGCTTGAAATACTGAAATATCGAATTTCAGTATCTTGAGCCCAGAAAGTCGAATCCTGAGAACAGCGAAAGTTCAGAAGTGCAAAATTCAAAACCTCGAATACTAAAGGATTTGAATTTTGCGCTTTTGAACTTTCACTGTGGTTATGTTTTCAGGTAAGTGTGTGTGTGTGTGTGTGTGTGTGTGTGTGTGTGTGTGTGTGTGTGTGTTACGGGTTTTGGGTAGGGGCTGTGGTGTGTGTGTGTCAGTGTGTTTTGTTGCTGTGATGTGTGTGGAAGGAGAATGTAGCTTGTGTGGTGGTGTTTTGTGAGTGTATGTAGTGCAACCTCGGATTGAGAATATTTAAGTGGGGGGTGTAGGGGGGCTTGCCCTCCTGCTTTCATGTAGTAGAGAGGTTATGTGTTTGTGTGTGTGTGTGTGTGTGTGTGTGTGTGTGTGTGTGTGTGTGTGTGTGTGTGTGTGTGTATGTGGAGAATGGTGTATGTGTGTGATTGCAGTAGTACCGCGAAATTCAAAATCTCCAGTGTGTGAGACTTTGAATTTCACGTTTTTGAGTTTTCGTGGTTTTGTGGATTCAAATTTCTGGGCTCGAGATACTGAAATTTGATATTTCAGTATTTCGAGCTTCTGAAGTGAATCTATCTATATATATATATATATATATATATATATATATATATATATTAAAGTCTGGGGGTGGAGAGTGACCACTCACCAGAGGGTGCAGGGGATGGCCTCCTGGAAAAAATAGCTATGTTTGAGGTTTACTGACAGTGGCTTTTGGTGATTCTTTTATACTGGATCAGAACTCAATGAACTTTATTAGTAAATTGTCACAATCTCCTTTCTTCACCGGACACAGCTTTATGTCATCGATTTGGGTGAACTTTTTTCCTTCCTACTATGTTTCACAAATATGGTAAACCAATAAGTTAAGTTATGAATATCTCATAGTTAAATTAATAATATTTAAGAGTGTACTTAAGCATAGAAATGATAGATAGTGCTTTTACAGAGAATTAGTTCAGGGGATGCATTTTTCCATAACTGATTTGTTTGTATAATTATGTCAGAATATTTGGACTGAAAACTGGGGACATTTGATGCTTAGATGAATACCTGCATATTCCAGCCTAAGTATATAAGATATGTACACCCGAGTTGCTCTGGAGTGAATTTTCTCATCATCTTTAAGATCTGCTTTCTGCCAGACTTTCTCCATCACCTAATCTTTTTCCCCTACTTATTTTTATCATCTTTGTTTTCTTTTTCCCTTCATAAATTGCTTTTATTCTCTATTCTTATAGAATATCTTATGGATTCAAATGATACAGCATTATATATTTACTGAATTCATGTTGGCATTCTGACAGAACCCATGCCATTAAAGTTAAAAGGCATTTGTTCTACATAGGCAAATGTCAACAGTGGCATCCCACAGGGTTCTGTCGTGGGACCCTTCTTCTTTAGTATACATTTTTTGTGATATAAAAGCTGATATCAATGGACTGTGACTAACCAGGTTTGCTGATTATTGCAAAATAGGGATTGTTATCAAATTCCTTTCTGATACTTAAATTCTTCAGTAAGGGCAATACTGCTTGTCTTGTGTATTCAAATAACAGAATGAGGCTTGGGTGTTCATTTAAGTTGTTCATTACATACAAACACGACTGCTACACACATACATGCTTTCACTCTGGCTGCCCACTCAAAATGACACTCTTGCTTGCATGTGCTCAGTACTTATATGCATGTGCCCACTGACTGGAATGGCTCTTAAAGGTACAACACACACTTTGCTCTACAGCCTCTCTCTTTGACTATTCAGTTATGCAAATGAAAATGACAATTCGATGAGCATGCAAATTATGCAGACATATACAGACAATAACAATAACAATCATGTCCAGGTTGCCATGTGTCTAGGATTAGGTCTTAAGATACGACCTGACCTCGTAATGTAATAATCAGAGCTGAGTTAACAATAGGGACAGTCAATGGGGAATGTTCTACTTCAGGATTTCCAGGGAAACTTTTAGGAGTAGGATCAGATGATGAAATGTTCTCTGGAACAGGAATGCTGGACAAATCACTCTGAGAAGTAGAGTCTCCATAACAGGTAAGATACTGTAAGACTGCCTCGGACACCGGTGGTAAATGTTTCCAATTCTGCCTGAATTACATCCCTTATTACTCAATGATGTACGATCTCAGTTCCTCACCCAAATGTTTCACAAGTTCTATTTGGTCAGACCCTTTTGCTGTCTGAATCCTCAGTAGCTCTACTTTTTTTAATGGATTCAGAGACTTGCTGGTTTTGTCATAGTAGGACTTTTGGGACAAATGCTTCTTTAGGAGTTGAGCTTTTACTGCTTTGTTGTTCTTAGTACTTGGAACCAACATATTCTTACTGATTGGTAGTGTGGTTATGGTTTGTGTTGACATAAGTCTCTGAGAAGTGAACCAAGTAAATTGTCATGAGAAATGTTTCTGAGATTAAGCAGATTAAGAAAAACATCAGCATTATCACATTTGGATTTCTCCAATAGCTGTTTTGCACTTTGAACTGTATGTTCAGCCAAGCCATTAGAGGTGGATATTCAAGATTGCTAGTAACATGAACATAGTCCCACATTTCAGCAACTATTTTGAACTGCTGACTTGTAAACTGTGCACCATTGTCCAAAATGACTTTGTGCGGACTACTATGGACAGAAAAATGTCTTCAATTTCATAATGATAGTATTGGAAGTTAGGAAGTAGGTCAATCTTGAGCCAGTTTGAATAAGAGTCTGATAACATCCAATAATGTTGACCTTTCCATTCAAAAATATCTGTAGCTACTGTTGACCAAAGTAGTTCAGGCATCTGGTTTAGCTGAAGTGGTTCTTTTTGTTGATGCGGTTTAGTACTATTACAAACAGAACAAGCTGAAAGTTCCTTTTCCATATCTTTTGATATAGAAGGCTAAAACACTAGCCCTCTCGCCCTTCTTTTATTAGAATCAGTTCCTGAATGGCCATGATGCAAGATCTTAATATACCCTTATTGCAAAGTTTTTGGAACAATCACTTTTGGACCTCTCTTGATGGTACCATCTTCCATCAAAATCTCGTCTCTGCAAGGAAATTACTGCTGCACATCTACTGGTAAACAAGATTGCTTTGATGGCCATCCTCGACCGATAAAGTGATTGAGCTTCTGGAGAATTGGATCTGAAGCTGTGTGAGTTTTAAGCTCATCAAGATGTGTGGAAGAAAAAATTCTCACTTCCATGAGTTCAAAATCAGGCTTCGCATTTTCATGTTGTTCAGTGTTTTTTCTGGGCAATCTGGATAAAGTATTAGCAAGATAAAAAAGATTGCCTTTTGTGTAAACCAAGTAGAAATTGTACTTTTGCAACTTTAACATCATCCGTAGCAATCTCACAGGAGCTGTGTGCATTGGGTTTTTCAAAATAGTAACCAAAGGCTGGTGATCAGTCTTGATTTGAATAGGTTGGCCATAAATATAATCATGGAACTTCGAACATGCAAACATTGTTGGCAAATAGTCTTTTTCAGTTTGTGCGTATTGCATCTCACTTTGGGTTAGAGTTCTAGATGCATAGGCTACTGGCTTACCTTCTTGAAGAATGACTGCACCAAGACCAAATTTTAAAGCATCATATGAAGGAGTTACTGGCTTGTGAACATCATAACATCTTAAGGTAGGTGGACTGTCAATTTTCTGTTTCAGGACATCAAATGCTCTTTGGTGTTGTTCTGACCAGGACCATGTTACATCTTTGCATGTCAGCTCTTTCAGCAGTGCTGAAAGTTCTTTCAGATCTGGAGTGAGCATTCTTAAACAGTTGACCATGCCAAGAAAACATAAGGAGGAGACATTGTCTGGAGCTGGCATCTCAAGAATTGCAGTTTACTTGGACAGATCTGGTTGTAAACCTGAACTGGTAAACAAATGACCCACATAAGTAACTTCTTGTAGCCTGAATTTACATTTCTGAGGAAACAGTTGAATATTCACTTCACCAGCATGTTCCAGAACATTCCTGAGGTTTTTATCATGTCCGACTTCACCATTGCCTCCTACAAGAAAATCATCATCTACTATAGGAAAGGGATAGCCAGAAAAATTTGTTTCATGGCACATTGGAAGACTTCACTGGCAGAATTTATTCCAAATGACATTCTCAAAAATATGTACCTTCCAAATGATGTACTGAAAGTGGTTAGCAATGAAGAGTTTTGATCAAGCAACATTTGCCAAAATTAACTTTCTGCATCTAAGACAGAAAAAACAATGGCATTTTGCTTAAGAGCAGTGAATTCTTCAACTGTTTGCATTGGATGATGAAGTCGTTTCACTGCTTTGTTCAAATCTTTTGGATCAATACATATTCTAATATCACCTGAACTTTTCTTATGAGCCACCACCATGGAGACTAGCCATTCAGTTGGTTCTTCTGCTGGAGTAATTACTCCTAGCTGAACCTTTCTGTCTAGTTCAGCATTGACTCTGCTTCAAGGCTACTGGAACTTTCTGTGTTGGTCTGACAACTGGGCTTACCTCATCGTCTAACTTCATGGAGTACACAGCTGGGAGTTTGCCTAACTTGTCTTCAAAAATATCAGCATGGTCAGAAAAAATAGTTTGTGTGAATTTTCATTGTTACATGTGCTTATACGATGGACTTCTTTATTAAATGAAAGCAGTCACATTCTCAACCTGTCTTTGAGTCCTTATAATGATTGCACTTGTCACTTGACTATGTAAAACTGCAAGTCATAGCTGTTCTCAGCAGAATAACATGAAAGCACTAGTGAGCCTTTGGTCTGAATTTCTTCACCACCATAGGAAACAAGCTTTGCACACTTTACCAGATCAAGTTTCTCACCAGCTTTTACTTTGGCAATCATATCTGCTGACATAACATTGCACTTTGAACCAATATTAACACTGGGCTCTACAACTCTCCCACTAATCAGAACAATATAAAATACTTCAGTCTTTGCCCACAAATCGACTGCATTGACTGTTTCACCAAACACAGACACACTATCAACATAAAAAGTAGGGTTGCAGCTTTCTAACTGATCAGCTTGCCTCTTTGAATGCTCTTTCATAATAAAAGAATGTGCCCCTTTAGATTTAGATAGCCTTTTGAAATAATTCCACTTTTTACATGTGTAGCACTGCTGACCAAAAGCTAATCACTTATATTGCTTGGGCTCATGAATTCCTCCACAATTATGACAGTTAACTATGAGGCTTGTCACAGATTTTGCTGAATCGCCCCTCTGCTTTACTGAGTGTGCCCTTTACTGTAGCTGCTCTAGGTCTCATAGGAGCCACACCCTTTGGTTTATATCTCTTAACATTGTGCTGCACACTATCAACATTATCACTGGATGGTGCTACAAGCATACTTTTCTCATTTGTAAGCATATTTGTGTGCTTTTCTGTGAGTTCATATATCTGACAAATATCTATGGCTTTGTTTAATGTCAAATTATTGTCTTGAAACAAAACCTTTCTCATTCCATCATCTTTAATACCACACACAAGCCTGTCTTTTATGAACTCATCTGTTAGATCACCAAATCTGCACATTTTTGCCTTATTTCTCAAGTCAGTTACATATGATGCAAACATTTCATCAGGCTTTTTATCTCTTGTGTAAAATATGTGCCTTTTGATTGCAATATTCGTTTGGGGTTGCACATTTTTCTAAATTTACATTTTAAGCTTTCAGGGTCTTCCCACATTTCTGCCTGTACCACAATATGGCAGACCTCCCCCTCCCCTGCACAGACAACAGGTACATACACAAATGAATGATGCCTTTCAATGGCTTCTGAACCAGCTAGATAAGCAGAATAAATGCTTTTGTACATGCAACTTTCACGGAAAAAGCAGCCTGTATGAAAATATCATACTCTTGATCAAACACTCTCCAATTTTCTGCAGTATTATTATTAAACACAAGTGGAGCAGATCTGCGAATTCCTTCGGCCATAAAACAAATTGCCCTTAACACTGTACAGACATGGCCCTTGTAATTATGTTCAAACATACACACCAGTACTTGAAATATATTCAGCTGCACAACAATCTCTTTGAAATAACTGTATTAAGTGAAATAACTGCACTGTAATACTGCACACATTTGCCAATACTTTGCTCACTTTGGATACTTTGAATGGCTTTAGTTAATACGAAAAAGTAGTACACTGTGAAAAAATATGTTTTCCCTTTTTTATACATTTTATGCGCTTCGGAAATTATTTTAAGCATTTTTATAATCATTGCAGGTACTTTTATCAATATGTCATGGTTTAGAACATTTTGTTTACTTAGAAATTCATTTTGAATGTTTTGAATGCTTCTTTTTATATTTGTTGAGTAAAAATAATTTAAATGAGTTTCAGTACTTGAAATTATCTTTTTGACCTATTTGCAAGTCATTTGAGCATTGGATGATTCACTTCTGTATATTCCTCTAACTGTAATGGCATGCCTCATGATTTTGAAGAAGTTTCACTTCAGATCCCACTTCTGACACCATGTCACTTGTCTTGTGTATTCAAATAAGACGATGAGGCTTGGGTGTTCATGTAAGTTGTTTAAAAAACACAAACACATCAGGATGGGTGACTGGAACATAAAATCTAAATGAACTAACTAACTGATTGATTGCTACACACATACATGCTTTTGCACTGGCTACTCACTCAAAATGGCACTCTTGCTTGCACATGTTCAGTACTTATATACACATGCCCATAGACTGGAATGGCTCTCAAATCTACAACACACACTCTGATCTACAGGCTAGACCAAACAACACTTGGTATATTAATCATGTACTCACATGCAACATCAAGAAATACAGCATAGTTTACTATGGCAAATGTAGCATTATTACTGCTTACCGTATAAATAACATTTCCCTTCACTTTTATACAATCATTAGGGACTTGGGTGTTGGTTAAAAAATCCTTGTAGCTTGCACAACTTATCCTTTATAACATCTCTTCATGGTCCAAAGAAGCTACAATCCTCCTATGTCCATCCCTTATTAGGCTCTTCATCAAATTTAATGTACCCTTTTGCATATACTTCAGTATGCGGCTAAACTAGCTTTGCAGGCCTCATCAAAAAGACATTGCATCTCTGAGCATGTAATTACCCTGATAGAGTAAAATCTTTGTCCCTGTACTCTGTGTCATACAGATTTCTGAGACGTGATCTCTTCTTAGCCTTCCATGTTATGGATGATCTAGGATTCTTTTAACTCATTCACTTAACCAAAACTAGTGGTTAAGTAAACACCCATTCTAGAGGCCTAAACCTGTGCCCCCCCATATAACCAACACCAGATGGGAAGACATATACATAACTCAAAACCCAGCATATCCACCATTTCTAAAAAAGGATACCATTAAGAGGGTGAAGGCATGCCCGAAGGCAGGTAAAGGCTAGGACTGTGATAGTGAGGGTCGGAACTTTGAATGTTGGCAGTATGACTGGTATAGGGAGAGAGCTAGCTGATATGATGGACCGAAGGAAGGTTGGTATATTGTGTGTGCAAGAGACCAGATGGAAGGGGAGCAAGGCTAGGTGTATTGGAGGCGGTTTCAATTTGTTTTATCATGGTGTGGATGGGAGGAGAAATGGCATAGGCATTATCCTGAAGGAACAGTATGCTAAGAGTGTTTTAGAGGTGAAAAGAGTGTCTGATAGAGTGATGTTTATGAAGCTGGAAATTGATGGTGGAATGATGAATGTTGTTAGTGCATATGCTCCACAAGTTGGGTGTGTGATGGATGAGAAAGAAACATTTTGGAGTGAGTTGGATGAAGTGGTGATGACTGTACCCAAGGGTGAGAGACTGGTGATTGGAGCAGATTTCAATGGGCATGTTGGTGAAGGGAACAGAGGGGATGAGGAAGTAATGGGTAGGTATGGTGTTAAGCAAAGGAATGCAGAAGGTCAGATGGTAGTGGATTTTGCGAAAAGGATGGACATGGCTGTGATGAATACATATTTTAACAAGAGGGAGGAGCATAGGGTGACATACAAGAGTGGAGGAAGATGCACACATGTGGATTATATCTTATGTAGAAGGGCCAGTCTAAAGGAGATTGGAGACTGTAAAGTGGTGGCAGGGGAAAGTATAGTTAGGCAGCATAGGATGGTGGTTTGTAGGATGACATTGGTGATCAAGAAGAGGAGGATGTGAGAGCAGCACCAAGGATCAAATGGTGGAAATTGAAAAAGGGTAATTGTGAGGTGATGTTCAGGGAAGAGTTAAGACAGGCACTGGGTGACAGTGAAGAGTTACCGAATAGCTGGGTAACTACAGCAGAGCTAGTAAGAGAGATGGCTAGAAAGGTGCTTGGTGTGACATCTGGAAAGAGGAAGGAGGACAAGGAGACCTGGTGGTGGAATGAAGAAGTACAGGAGAGTATACAGAGAAAGAGGTTGGCAAAGAAAAAGTGGGATTGTCAGAGAGATGAAGAAAGTAGACAAGAGTATAAGCAGATGAGGTGCATGGCAAAGATAGAGGTCGCTAAGGATAAGGCGTATGAAGAGTTGTATAAAAGGTTGGACACTAAGGAGGGAGAAAAGGATCTGTACCGATTGGCTAGACAGAGGGACCGAGCTAGTAAAGATGTGCAGCAGGTGAGGGTGATAAAGGATAATGATGGAAATGTACTCACAAGCGAGGAGATTGTGTTGAGCAGATGGAAAGAGTACTTTGAGAGGCTGATGAATGAAGAGAATGAGAGGGAGAGAAGGTTGTATGATGTGTGGATAGTGAATCATGAAGTTCAGTGGATTAGCAAGGAGGAAGTAAGGATAGCTATGAAGAGGATGAAGAACAGAAAGGCTGTTGGTCCAGATGACATACCTGTGGAAGCACGGAGGTGTTTAGGTGAAATGGCAGTGAAGTTTTTAACTAGATTGTTTAATGAAATTGTGGAAAGTGAGAGGATGCCTGAGGAATGGAGAAAAAGTGTTTTGGTACCGATTTTTAAGAATAAGGGTGATGTGCAGAGCTGTAGTAACTACAGAGGGATTAAATTGATCAGTCACAGCGTGAAGTTATGTGAAAGAGTAGTGGAAGCTAGGTTAAGAAGAGAAGTGATGATTAGTGATCAGCAGTATGGTTTCATGCCAGGAAAGAGCACTACAGATGCAATGTTTGCTCTGAGAGTGTTGATGGAGAAGTACAGAGAAGGTCAGAAGGAGTTGCATTGTGTCTTTGTGGATTTAGAGAGAGCATATGACAGGGTGCCTAGAGAGGAGTTGTGGTATTGTATGAGGAAGTCGGGAGTGTCAGAGAAGTATGTAAGAGTGGTACAGGATATGTATGAGGGTAGTGTGACAGTGGTGAGGTCTGCAGTGGGAGTGACGGATGCGTTTAAGGTGGAGGTGGGATTACATCAAGGATTAACTCTGAGCCCTTTCTTATTTGCAATGGTGATGGACAGGAGTCCCCATGGACTATGATGTTTGCAGATGACATTGTGATCTGTAGTGAGAGTAGGGAACAGGTGGAGGAGACCCTGGAGAGGTGGAGATATGCTCCAGAGAGAAGAGGAATGAAGGTCAGCAGGACTAAGACAGAATATGTGTGCTTGAATGAAAGGGAGGATAGAGGAATGATGAGGAGGCAGGGAGTAGAGGTGGCAAAGGTGGATGAGTTTAAATACTTGGGATCAACAGTTCAGAGTAATGGTGAGTGTGGAAGAGAGGTGAAGAAGAGAGTACAGGCAGGATGGAGTGGGTGGAGAAGAGTGTCAGGAGTGATTTGTGACAGATGAGTATCAGTAAGAGTGAAAGGGCAGGTCTATAAGAGGGTAGTGAGACCAGCTATGTTATATGGGTTGGAGACAGTGGCATTGACAAAAAGGCAGGAGTCAGAGCTTGATGTGGCAGAGATGAAGATGTTAAGATTTGCACTGGGTGTGACGAGGATGGACAGGATTAGGAATAAGTATATTAGAGGGTCAGCCCAGGTTGGAAGGTTTGGAGACAAAGCCAGAGAGGCAAGATTACATTGGTTTGGACATGTGCTGAGGAGGGATGCAGAGTATATTGGGAAAAAGATGCTAAGGATGAAGCTGCCAGGTAACAGAAAAAGAGGAAGGCCTAAGATAAGGTTCATGGATGTGGTGAGAGAGGATATGCAGGTGGTTGGTGTGACACAGCAAGATGCAGAGGACAGGAAGAAATGGAAACAGCTGATCTGCTGTGGCGACCCCTAACGGGAGCAGCCGAAAGAAGAAGAAGATTACCTTTCAAGCAGAATACTTTCCTAGCAACTTTTAAAGCTAGTCTGGATGACTGGGAGGGTAATTATAAATTTTAACCTGTGATATGTAAAGAAGGTCTGCTTAATGGGAGGCATTATTAATCTCCCACCAGTATTGAGTGATAAGGTTGAATTTATCAGTGGTCTCCTTTACCAGAAGCTTAATAAGGACTTATGAACCTATTAATTTACATACAGGATTATCCTTGGTTTGTCAGTATTCTGTGTGCCGTAAAATCACCAGTCCAATACACAATGTAAAATGAAATTCACCACATATGTGGTGAATTTAGTATTCTGTGGGCATAAACCTAAAAGGAAAACAGAATACACCTGGGTCAGTCTTAATAAGTCAGCTTAACTGGATTATGTTATCTTTCTCTATAATTTTAAATAATTTCTGGGGGGGGGTTCTGCTAAATTCTCCAGCGCATTACATCTCATAGTATAGGCTGTACCACTATAACTGATAATCTAAAAATGCCCTAAAGTCTGGTTTACAAATGAACAAACTCACAGAACTTG
>NC_056727.1:684471688-684501688 GCF_019279795.1 Protopterus annectens | reverse complement strand
AACAGGCTGTAAGCGCAAAAAAATTCAAAGAATACAGAAACTAATATCATTTACATATGTGTGTGTGTGTGTTTGACTTTGTTTACTTGTTTTTATACAAAGAATATACTGAAACAGTAAATAAAATGATGAAATATGTATTACATTGGCTTAACAGGTAATATTTATATCTCTCCTGAAAATCCTGTTATTATTTCTAGATATGCACAACATAAAGTGGTTAGTGGAGTGATATTAGTAAGAACATTATGAGAGTCCTAGTCTTAAGTTTAAATATTTTTCTCTCCTTTTAAAAATTGAGAAGCACATCTTTTGTTGAGCAGCTAATAACTGCCACACAATAGATGGCCTGATTGTATATGACCATCTGCTCTGGTAAGATCAGACTGCAGAGTGGTTATAGAAACAAATACAACATTCACAGCTGTTGGTTTCTCAACACATAGTCAGTGCGGAAATTCACAAGAATTGATGAGATGGGTCTATCTGTAACCCTTCCTTCAGTATCACAGCAGTGCTCCTATAACCTTCTTATCATATTGAATTCATTTTAACAGTGCTGCAGGTAAAGTCTACCTTCTGTCAGGTTTCCTCCCGGCATTAACACACACACATGTATGTGCATAATCATGCTTAAACATACATGCACCTGCTCACACATGGACACATGCACTTCCCAACAAATCAATAACTTAACATTTTAGTCTCCCTTTCTTGTACACAGTCTTTTTGAGTCATTTGACAGTCCTCTGCAGTTATTGTTGTTACCTATATTTCCACTCCATCTTGGAAATGGTAAGGAGACTAAAATATATAAGTGGAGTTCATTGGTTTACATGCTCAGCCTTCAACCAATCACATATCTCTGTCTGGTTTACATGCTCATCCTTCATCCAATCACACATCTCTGTTATATACATCATGTGAAGTCCAAATGGCTATAAATTATTAAATAACTTGTGAAAAAATGAGACCTTAAAACAACAACAGCAGTAGCTAAGTGGACTCTGTAGTTTTGTACTAGATAAACTCCCAAATTCAGCTTTGTTGAGGTAGCAAAGCTAGTTAAACTGGGGGGAAGATCAAAATCATCTTCAAGTGGAAACTAACTAAATGATTTTCAAGCATCAGCTATATTAAAATTTAATAAATTAAATACTATCTCCTTTCTTATGGTAAGAACTCTCTTATTAAAACTTGTTTTTATAGTATTGACAAATATTTAGTTCAATATCAGACATTTGAGAACCTTAAACTGTGTACATTTTTACAAGTATTATTAGATGCAGCAGTATCAGTAGATTAACAGGTAGCACACTTATGTTTTGCACTGGAAGAGCTAAAGCCTGTAAATGTTTCTACTCAAGGCAATTGGATTCATTGTCAAATTGCTGACACTATAGTACACCCCCTAATGTTGCACTGTAGTGCAGCATTAGGGGAAATGCTGTTCTTCAGGTTCATAGATTTATGCTAGGCTAATGACCACCAGGGTCTTTAAAAGTATAGTCATGCAACTGAATCCAGTATTGTCCTTGGGTTCCTTAGATGCCTGTATGGTGGAGTATGGTAGTAAGGAGATAGCTAAGGGTTATGCGGGGGGGGGTATTTAAGTTAGGGATTTATTTACTTACTGTGGATCTCTGTCCAACAGAGACATGGGGCCAGGCCAAGGGTGAATTTGTAATTTCCTATCAATGATCAAAGTTTCATTTGAATAGAGTCAGGGATAAACTCTGATTCACATAACTGGGGAGCTTATTCCATTGTGTGGGGATCCCTTGAGACACAAATTAATCTCTCCAGCATGTTCTATTTATGTTGTAGGCAAAGTTCAGGTCCTTGGATCTAGTCTTTCTGGTGCTATTAGTTCTGTGGATGTGCAAGGGATCCAGCAGATCTTCAGATTAAATATTATATCAGAGGCCCCATCTGCTTGAGTTGGTGGTAGCTCAAGTGGAATTAGAAGGTCCTACAACATTTATAAAAAAGAGTAGGGGAAGTTGCTTAGTGTCCTGGCCAGATTTCCCCCTAGTAGTATAAATGCCACCTTGGCTCTCCACTGAAAGGAGACTTCTAGTCTAGTGGGAATAACCCGGTCAAGAAAGGATAAATAAATAAAAATGAACCATTTATAAACAATAAAGCATTACCATTTCAGGATTTCACTTTTAAGTTATGACTAGAAGGTTCTGAGTAGGCTGCCAGGATTTTGATAAAACCAGACCACATTTTTAGACGTTGTCTGAGGAAGAAAATAAGTCTCATCACTGTCTAGCATATTGTTTCTGCTGTTATATAAATCATATTTATTGTTATTCCACCACAGGGTGTTCTTTTTAAACTTCTCATTATATTTGTTGTGGATGGGGACTACCTTATCAATACAACTATTTAAGTGGGAGTAGAAGTCAGAGGCATAGGTAGCAGCTTTACTAATAGGATCCTTCAGAGGAGGACTACAGCATAATTTATTTTAGTTAATAAGTAATTGAAGATGGTTTACTATTGAAAAGTTGCTAAATATAGTTATTTACAGCAAAAGTACCACCAGTTTTAAAGGAAAATGTGCCTATGTTATGGTCTGATTTAATAAGGTGTGATGATACACAAGAAGATGTGCAGGAAGTGGCCGTATTTGTAAGCGCTACATCGAGGATATTTGGGCCTCTGGTAGATTGATGAACTATTTATGACAAAGAGTTAGCATTTGTAATATCAAGGAAGCCCTGGGCATGCTGACCATTCTCTGTGTAGGTCAGCCACTTTATTGAGGGATAGTTGAAATCCCTCAATAATAAGGTATTGGATTTAAAGGAAGAAAGGTCTTGGATTTAAAGGAAATTTCAACTAATGTGTTAAGATAGTTATCATGCTCAGAAGGGGGCATAGTGGCTGTTCTATAGCTAGCTATGAAGTGGTAATTAGTCTCGTTTAGGGTGATTTGGACTTCTTGAAGTTCACTTGTAGTATCCCAATGAATCTGTAGTGACGTGATGATATCCCTGACAAATGTTGATACTTCCCCCACAATTTTCAGTGGGCCTGAGGATGTGACAGGCATTATACCCACAAATATTGAGAGTGCTTTCATTGCTCTGAAACCATTTTTCTGCAACTATACCTATATGAATATGTTCAAGTTTTAAGAAAGACTCATGATTTTTTTTTTTTGTTAAACTTTCTCGTACTGACTGCAGCAACATTAATGTGTTCCAAATTAGAATTTGCTAGGCTGGAATGTCCATCAGCTGGACTTTGCCTAAAAAAGACACTATGGGAACAGCAAAGGTTTTAGCCAGAATGCAAAAGCCTTGGTAAGAGAGGTGAAGGCAATCCCTGGAAAAGCAAGAAGACTTGTCAACCATCTCATGAAGAGCTGACACATACTGGAACTCCCTTGAATGACATCAACTTCATAGCCAATTATTAAAGTCACACAGTAATCACACGAAGTGAGACCCAAAATCCAAAAAACTGGTGCAGTACTAAAAATGACGGCACAGCTCGAACTAAGGAGTTACTTTATTGTAAAAACACTCTTAAAAGTAAAACTGGTTAAGCACTTTCATCTGTTGTGATACAGACTTCATCAGAACCATAATGCCAAAATAATCCATAGTTTAAATACTTAATTAGGCGCCAAAATGTTACACTCAATCACATTTAAAGACACACTTCATATGTGCAAAACTCTATGTAAATATAACATACTGTAAAATGTTAATATAAATATAAAAAATATTTTAATACTGAAAATGTAACTAAAACCATACAATACCTAATACTATCAAATATAAAACTAATCTAAAATAAGAAATGGTTCAATACTAATGTATTCATTGATACCAGGGGAACTAGTGGCATCTGTTAAAATCTGCCATTTACTCTCTTTTGAGGCTAATAGGGCTTTCCAGTTCCCCCCTTGTACCAAACTATCCACTTGATCAATAATAGAAAACTTAAAATTGTGAAAGTCTCCTTTATCACTAATATGTTTATATAAAGCATTATTCTTGTCTTGAACCTGAATCTTATATAAATGTTCATATATGCGCTTCTTTAAATGTCTCTCAGTTTTTCCAATATAAAATGCAGGGCAGGCACAGCAAGTCGCAAGATAAACTACTTGTTTGGTGTTACAATTGCCTGCCCTGCATCTAACAATCGTTCTATTAATATCTTCTAATTTGATGTATGCCACTTCATTGATAGCTCTACATTGTTTACATGAGCCACATTTTCTAGTTCCTGTATATCTCTTTTTTGAATTATTGGTTGCTTGTTCAAGTAACCTTTTAATATTGGGTGCTGTTTTATATACAAAATGGGATGGCTACCCAATAATGCCCCAATATTTTCCAAAACTGTAATCCATCCCCAATGTTGTTTCACTATCTCCCTAACATATTGTACAAATGGGGTGTACATCAAAACACATACTCTATTATTTATTTCTCGTACCAAGGCTTTGTTATTTATATTATTACTATTATTGGCTATGTTGAATGGTCTACCCAATAGGGGTTGATATTTTGTACCCCAGTGTTTATAAACATATTTAACCACATCCTTCAACAAAGCCTGGGGATATCCTCTGTTTTCAAACATATTATATACGAGTTGTAACAAATTTTGCATAAATTCCCTAGTAGATGACATGCGGGCAGCCCTAATACACTGTCCCTTAAAAACATTTTTAAACACATATGATGGATGATTACTACTGAATTCAATATAATCATTGGAAAACATAGTTTTCCTGTGAATTTTAGATGCAAAACCTCCATTACTATGACTAATGAAAGTGTCCAAATAAGCAATACCTTCGTCACTAGTGGTATATGTAAACTTGAGAAATTCAGTTGTTCCATTAATATAATCAACAAATGACCTATTAGTCTCTTTTGTATCCTTCCATAGAATGAATAAATCATCCAAATATCGGGTATATAAAACTATGTCTGAATAATATGTACTTTTAAACAGAAATTCAGTCTCCCATTCTAACATGACAAGGTTTGCAAAAATGGGGGCAAGTCAATTATCTTGCCTTTGAATCTTAGAATCATTTTTGGGTGATGACAAAATGCCACACAAGACCATTGTCTTTTCTGCCTCGGACACATGCATAGCAAGCTGAATCATTTCTTTTTACATGTTCCTCTTCGTTGAGTGTCTAAGATCATTCAGCCCCATGTGGACCAGTATCAGGTCATAATCCTATTTGTCAGGATGGAGGGAACTAAGATCCCTTGTTACAACCCCTATCCACCTCCAGAAAGACAGCTGTCACCCTATTCTTATCCAACCTGGTGAGCATGATGTCCATATACCATGCAATAAAGTCACCTATTATTAAAACATTACTATAGTTTCATTTAGTCTCAGTGGGCCATAAGGGCTTAGAGTCTGGATCCTTGTGACTCTTAGAGGTATGTGTCTTAGGTGACAGTGTGAAGGGTGAAGGTGGGTGTGTTGCTGTGTGTACTAATGTTTGATGTTCCTTAACCTTTAGCCTGGGAGGCTTAGACAGTGCTCTCTTAACAACCTCAGCATAAGTTGGTTTAGTGGAAGTGCTCTGTGCTGTATGTTTATATGTGTTGTGCTTACCGAATGTGTTCTGAATCATGGTGAAGTAACAACAAAAAGTTTTCAGTATGCATGAGGCACTTACTAAACACTGCCCCAAAATACCTAATTCTATCAGGCTGGCTACAGAAGGAGAAACAACTGACTGAGATTCCATAGTGTCCAGTAAGGATGAAGGGGTGCAAGACAGCTGACTCAGATTCCCTACTTTCCAGTACAGAAGAAGGGGTGCAGGACAGTGGACTGAGATTCCATACCCTCCAGTACAGATGAAGGGGTGCAGGTCAGCTGACTGAGATTCCATACTGTCCAGTACAGATGAAGTGTTATAGAAAAGGTTAAGAAGAGGATAACTGACTGGGCTAGAAAAGGTGATAAAGTAGAATATGGCAAAAGGATAAAAGAATGAGTGGTGACAACTTTGTTGAAGTGCTGATGGAGCATAAATCATTTCCAAACTATTAAAGTAAAGTCTTGTACACAAATTATGAAAAAACATATCAGTGACTTTGCTTGCAGCAGAAGTTTAGAGGGTGATATGCTAAAGAAATGAAATAGACAATATTCAATACATGACAGTGTAATAATTTATCTTAGTTATTGATTAGATATGGGAAATCTAAACTTAGGAGAACCTTTGTTTAAGATTGACTGTAATAGTGGCTTTGTTGAACTTAGCAACTGTATATTATCACTGGTGGTATTTCATCTCACCCTCTCTTTACATATCTGATGTGGATTACTTCTTGGAATTTATTTCTGTTAATTTGCAGTCCAGTGATAAATTTGTAATTGTCAGTGGAGACTTAAAACTTCATACTCTACAGTGGCATGAAACATTTCCTTAACATGAACAGCTCCTTTGCTCCACTTATAGCTTAGGATTTATAATATATCTCCCTCCCCCATTAAGAAAGGGTTCTTATTACTTGATCAAATGTTTAGGTTAGTGAATACCTAAACGTTGATCTGGTAATAGCAAAAGCAAAAAACCACAAACAGGCGATTTAACGCAGGGAAAGAATTTCCTTGGCTATTATGTGGATTTTGCCCCTTTCCCCACTGTAGAGTAATCTCGGAGTTGGTTTATTTATTTTGGTTTCATTTTTTTTTTTTTTTGCGGCCGAGGGAATTCATTCCCTATGTTAAGTTGGCCATTCGCTGTTTTAAATTTTTGATATTACCAGGTCGACATTAAGGTATTTGCTAACCTAAACTTTCGATCAGATAATATAGATGCATGAAGAAAATCCTTTCATATTTGTCTCACAAATCTCTCTTCTGAATGCTATTAGATCAACATATGATAACCCCCCCCCCTGATAAAAGTGTCTACTGTTCCATATCACGGGAAAGTTCAGTAATAATGTATATATCTCTTTAAGCTCTTCATCAAAGACAGATAAATTGGTGCTTTTTTTCACAGAAATCATGACAGTGCTCTGAAGGAAATGAGGCAAAAGACTTCCCTGCCTTACCAAAATTCATTCAGTGGATAATTCTGTTGAATGTTAATTAGGTGTATCAATGATAATGTTGACTTGTAAACTACTCTTCAACAACATCTCTGTCTTACATCAAATGTAGATGAAAATATTAATACTTTAATACATCAAAAATATGGCCCTGCTAAAATATGCAGCTACACAAACCTAGGCACTCATGTTTACTGTTTGATCAGGCTGCCCAGTAAAATCTAAGGAAAGCTTCCAAATTCCAAAAGGAAAATAAAGAGTATGCTGCAGCCCTTATTACCTGAATGATAACTCAGCCTTGTTTAAGTAAACAACATTAGTCAAAAATTGAGGGAATAGTCTGGAAACTTCAAAAAAAAAGAAAGAAAAAAAAAGAAAGAAAGTTTAAATGACTTCACTGAGTTTTTGGAAATGCAAAATTCATACTGTCAGGATTATATGATTGAGTTTCCAAAAACTGAAAACAAAACAAAAAAATAAATCTGCCTTTTTGCAGGGGGGTAAATTCCCCTTTGAAGCAGTTCTATGTATATCACTGTACAGTGGGGATAGGGAATTTACCCCTTTTCCCCACTGTAGTGTGATCTTGGTTTTTGGACATATAATTTGCAGGAGCTGGAGGGGTTTGCTCCCCTTTATTTTGAGTTTTTGAAAACTCAATCATATGGTCTGAACCATATGACTTTCAAGATTCTGAAAACTCAATGAAGTTATGTAAACCCATTTGTACACATTTTCATTAAACATGTGGATATGAAAAAATTAAAATTATAATGTAGTGTATTTTTGGTTTGGATATCATGTCAAAGTAAGATATACAATGCATTGCATCTGAACCACCACAGAATGCCAACTTGAACAGGCAAAAATCAAAAACTATGTGAATATAAAAGTGTTTTCATAAACATATATTAAATGCTATTTGAAAAACATTACTTCCTTATTTAGTGTTCCTGCTCTTAATTTAAAGGAACATTACTCAATTCATTAAAGTTTATGCACAAATACTAATTACCAACAAAAATAATAAAAAATTATGATAGAAACATACACAAACAATTAAAATTAAAAAAGAATATGTATCATGGAACTCCAGGTGCCCATCCCATTAAAACCCTACATATCAATAAACATACTCCACTCCTTCACAAATCCACCAAACACAGATTTTAAAATAAAAAAAAAAGTTGTTAAACTCCTCTATTAAAAGCATTTGTATGCTATAATTTTCAGCTCTTAATTTAAATACAGGCTGCAAAGTTACATTTTCATTTAACTCGGGCAGTTTTGCTGTAGTCAGTCTAAGTTGCCATATTAGTTCCTTATACTCTAAAAAATTCTACCAGTGACTACCCGTGTGATTTTTGTTTATAATTTAATATAATCCCAAACATGAATGTTTTACATTCACTACATATATCAGCATCTTTTGCAAGTGCACTGTTTTAATTCTTCTTTGTGAAATCATAATTAGGCTCATAGATTCTTTTTCTTAATGCTCTCACTGTTTTTTTATTATAAAATTCATTGCACCCTGAGCATTTCGCCAGATATATAATACCCAATGACCCACAATTATCTTCCTTGAATACTACCCTGGATTTCAAACCATTTCTTAATGAAATGTACTCAACTTCCAAAATACAGGGACACTGCCTACAAAATCTGCACTTAGAAGTGCAATCCTTTCCCTTTCCACTTGTCTTTATATTAGGTTCTGTCAATACTTTTTCCAAAAATCGACCCATGTCTTCTTAATACAATGGGGTTCATTACCAAGAATTCTAATTACATAGCAAATGGAAAAACTGAAAGTTTAATGAGCGCTTTCATCTGCAATTACACTTGACTTCATCAGATAAACCATAATGACACATCACTTCCTTTTATAACCAGGCGCTGTCACATGACTACAACAATTAAATTAAAACATAAAATGCCCCCTTTTTTACTTTAATTCCCTTATACTAATATACTATAATAATATGAAAACCCAATTTATAAAAACAGTGTAAAGTTATTTAACTTAAAAATTTGAATGTATGTATCTGTATTTTTTTATTCCACCATCCTAAACACATGAACGGATAATACTGCCTTTTTGAAAATAGTGATAAGTCTACAACAACTTCTCTTAAAAATATATAAAGTTACAGCATGAAATGTAATCCCCTGTCACACAAAAATGCATTGTTCTAACCTTTGTTCTTTACATTCATAAATACAAATTCTGATTTTAATTTTAAATAACTAGAGAGAGAAATAACATCATTCAATTCAGGTGGATTAGTGGCATTCACACTCAATTGCCACATAAACTCTTTAAATTCAAGGAACAATTCCTTGGGACCCCCTCCAATATTACTATCAACCTGATCAATTGCTGTAAACTTGAACCTGTGGTATGGGTTCAACTTGATATGACCTGCCAACACATTCTTTAAATTACCTTTTTTAATGTCATAAATATGTTGATATATGTTAAGTTTAAAGGTCTTTGTGGTCTTACCTATGTAGAAACTATCACAGGTTTGACACAAAGCAATGTACACTACATGGGTACTGTTACAATTCAATTTATGGTTCAAATAAATTAAACCATAACCAGGAATGTTCACAGATTCTTATTCCATAAGATTAGCACATTGTGTACAATGGCCACATTTTGACATCTTGCCCTTTCTATAAAATTTATTTTCTTCTTTATTCCTCTCCAAAATGTTTTTAAAACTTGCATGCATTTTGTAAACAACACATGGTCTTTTGCCCACATTCTTTAGGACATCTTGGTCACCTCTAAAAACAAATCAATTCTTTTTAAGGATATCTCTGATGTCATAAAACTGGGAATTATATGTCAAAATTAAGGCCCTGTTAAATTCACTCTTACCCTGTGAATTCATGTCATCATCAATAACTCTTTTAGTTGTAGCTTCCCCTGTATTTAGTAACAGGTAAAAATGCCCATTGACCCTTTTGACCATGACCTCACTCAAGACAGGATTAATAAAACTACTAGGATACCCCCTTCTTATTAACATAGTTCTTAATTCTTCTCTTTCCTCAAAAAATATTTCCAAGTTACTGATCATTTGTGCCAAATGCACACATTGGCCTTTGACAAGTGATCTTTTTTGAAAATCAGGATGCCCACATTCATAATGTAGCAGGGTATTTGAGTATGTGGGCTTTCTTTATATAGTTGTCTTAAAGTTTTTTGCAACATCATCTTTTGTAATAGAGATGTCTAAAAAACTAATTTAGTTTTTATGTTGTTCCATAGTGAACCTTAGAAAAGAAGTGTTGGTGATCAAATAACCAAAAAAATTAATTTAATTCATTTTCACTACCTACCCAAAAAGCAAGTATATCATCTAAAAATCTACCATAAAACTTACAATACTTGAACCAATCTGAGGTAAATACCTGTGTCAATTTCCACTGAGCCAGCACAATATAACAACGGTTAGAAAAATGCGTTTTTGTGTGACAGGGGATTACATTTCATGCTGTAACTTTATGTATTTTAAGAGCAGTTGTTGTAGGCTTATCACTATGTTCAAAAAGGCAGTATTATCCGTTCATGTGTTTAGGATGGTGGAATCAAAAAATACAGATACATACATTCAAATTTTTAAGCTAAATAACTTTACACTGTTTTTATAAATTGGGTTTTCATATTATTATAGTAAATTAGTACAAGGGAATTCAAGTAAAAAGGGGACATCTTATGTTTTAATTTAATTGTTGTAGTCATGTGACAGTGCCTGGTTATAAAAGAAAGTGACATGTCATTATGGTTTATCTGATGAAGTCAAGTGTAATTGCAGATGAAAGTGCTCATTAAACTCAGTTTTTCCATTTTCTGTGTTTGTTTTCTTTTTCAGTTACTAGTTCATGTTGTGCTCAGTGGTTTTATGGTTTGTGGATGGAGAATGGTTCACAGATGGACAGAGGAACTAGTGGTTCCATTATAGAAATGGTGAAAGCCATGGGAACCTTTCAGCTCTAATTAAGGGGCTGACACAACAGTTAACCAGGTTCGGAGCTAAGCTCAACCCTACAATTGCAACCAGCAGGACCAAAAGTAATTCTATTAATTTGACAGCTGGAGAGACTCAACTTTCACCCTCACTGATTACTCCTGGACAACATAGTCCTGTTTTGAATAGACAGGCACAAATTAACTTGAATGCAACGTGCAAAAATGCAGGGCGGAACTGTGAGCAAGGTTCAACCAATCGGGTTTGTGTATCCCATGGATTTAGCCTTTTTGACTTGCTGAACAAAGATAATGAACTTTCCTTCAGTAATGCCACACCACCTCAGTCATATGGTACATTAGAACAATAGTTCAAGTCATTAGAAACTGAACTGTTTAAATGAAAGAAAATACAAGTTGAAAATGCATATTTAAGGGAATGTTTGGCCAGAGAGCAGATACCAAAGAGCCTGCAATGCTGGAAGTTCCCTAATGGACTTGTCAAAGGTTCAGATTTACAGCAGGAGCTGGTTTCCATGTTTAATCATAATGGATGAGAACTAATAGAAGCACTGTTAAGAGACAATGAAAAAAAGCTTTGCCAGTGTAAAATAACTGTAAATGTTTTAAACTAACACATTTTGAATGATTTATACTTCAGCGCTAAACAAGCTGAATTTTAAACTGTGTTTGTTAATGTTGATAGGCAAATTAATAATGTGAGAGAGAGAAAAAAAATCAAAAAATTGGCAAGGGACAAAACAGAGTCTGAAACAGGAAATGTGTTCCCCCTTTCAAAAACTTCTGTTTCCAATAGGCCAAATGTACACTTTACAAGGACAGGAATGGATGAACATCTCAATGGCATTGACAATACCCCTGTTTTGAACAATGACCAAGAAGAAGATGTGCCTTTAGGGGAACCCCCAGGAGATCCGAGAGGATTTGAAATCAGAGACAACAGGAATCCAGCAGACACTGGAACAATACACAGAATGTTGGCAATTATTCTGCACAGAGAACTGTATACTCGGGGAGGGGGGGGGCAGGGGAAGGAGACGGTACCAGTGAACAATAACAATTGTGATGAATATGGAGCCTGCACTGTTATACAAAATGAACACAATGGATTTTAATATTTACAGTGAAAGTAGTCAATCTGTTACTAGTGAATTGACAACCTTATTTGAAAAATGTATGAACGTTGTACTGAAAAGGAGGGCAAAGATTGATAGATGCCTTTTAGACTTAAAGTTGTACACTAGGAAGTTAAACCTTAATTGTTTTTTTTTTTTTAAATGGTACTTCCACTTCCCCGGGATGTTGTAAAAAAAGCAGTACATTCAACCCCCCCCACCCCTCCCGGTTATACAGATATTTAAGAACATGTGCATGAATGATATAAGAGAACTGTTATCAAGATCAAAAACAATAGTATCCAATTTAACAGACACTGAGGCAAGGCTTTTTCAAAGTATATCATTCAATAGGTCTATCAGAGTCATGACACCTGATAAAGGTGGTGGGCTGGTGGTAATGGATCAACAAATGTATATTGATAAAATGTTGGGGATTTTATATGGTGATGGTTATGTGGAAATGTCATTGAATGAACTCAATATTGCATATAGGAATATAGATATAATTTTGAATGACTTATTAATAAATTACCAGATTACAGAGGACAAACTTAATTACTTGACACAAACGCATCCCAAAGTTCTGACCATATTTGGAATCCACAAGATTCATAAAAGCATCAGTGACCCCCCTTTAAGACCTATTGTTGATGTAAAAGCATCAAAAACCACTACTTTAGCCAAATTTTTAGATTCCCACTTAAATTTAATTCCTATGAATTTCCAACACATACTTAAAGATTCCTGGGATTGTTTAAAGAAAATCAAAGAAAAACTATACAGCAAGAACATGATTATGGTTATGATAGATGTAAAAGACTTATTTAGTATTGCAGCACATGAGGAGGGCCTGGACCTGTTTTATGATTTTTTTATGTAGTCATACAAATTTAAGTCACAATAGAATTTTAATGTTCAGGACCCTAATGGAGTTAGTATTAAACAACAATTTTGTCATGTTTGAGAATCACTTATTCAAACAAATAACTGGGGTAGCAATGGGGGTGGCATGCGCCCCCTGGTTTGCAAATATTGTGCTGGCTCAGTAGGAACTGACACAGGTATTTACCTCAGATTGGTTCAAGTATTATAAGTTTTATGGTAGATTTTTAGATGATGTACTTGTTTTTTTGGGTAGGTAGTGAAAATTAATTAAATGCATTTTTTTGATTATTTGAACACCAACACTTCTTTTCTAAGCTTCACCATGGAGCAACATAAAAACAAAATTAGTTTTTTAGACATCTCTATTACCAAAGATGATGTTACAAAAAACTTTAAGACAACTATATACAGAAAGCCCGCATACTCAAATACCCTGCTACACTATGAAAGTGGGCATCCTGATTTTCAAAAAAGATCACTTGTCAAAGGCCAATGTGTGCATTTGGCATGAATGGTCAGTGACTTGGAAATGTTTTCTGAGGAAAGAGAAGAATTAAGAGCTATGTTAATAAGAAGGGGGTATCCTAGTAGATTTATTGATCCTATCTTGAGTGAGATCATGGTCAAAAGGGTCAGTGGGCATTTCTACCTGTTACTAGGTACAGGGGAAGCTACAACTATGAGAGTTATTGATGATGACATAAATTCATGGGGTAAGAGTGAATTTAAGCACCAGGGAATGAGGCAGAATGATACAAAAATTAAGACAAAAATATTTATTAGAACCAGACTGTTTTCAGCTTATAGCTTTCCTCAGTGGCAATACAGCTATATAAAGCTATATGCTGTCTGGTTCTAATAAACATTTTTGTCTTAATTTTTGTATCATTCTGCCTCATTCCCTGGTGCTGGCCTTTTTGTGTTACATTCAAGTTACTGTGGTTCGTGCACCTGTCATACTTGCTAGCATTTTCGTTTTGAATTTAACAGGGCCTTAATTTTGACATATAATCCCCAATTTTATAACATCAGAGATATTCTTAAAAAGAATTGATTTGTTTTTAGAGGTGACCAAGATGTCCTAAAGAATGTGGGCAAAAGACCATGTGTTGTGTACAAAAAGGATGCAAGTTTTAAAAACATTTTGGAGAGGAATAAAGAAGAAAATAAATTTTATAGAAAGGGCAAGATGTCAAAATGTGGCCATTGTACACAATGTGCTAATCTTATGGAACAAGAATCTGTGAACATTCCTGGTTATGGTTTAATTTATTTGAACCATAAATTGAATTGTAACAGTACCCATGTAGTGTACATTGCTTTGTATCAAACCTGTGATGGTTTCTACATAGGTAAGACCAAAAAGGCCTTTAAAGTTTGCATATATCAACATATTTATGACATTAAAAAGGTAAATTAAAGAATGTATTGATTGGTCATATCAAGTTGAACCCAGACCACAGGTTTAAGTTTACAGCAATTGATCAGGTTGATAGCAATAGTTGGGGGGGGGGGGGCAAGGAATTTTTCCTTGAATTTAAAGAGTTTATGTGGCAATTGATAGTGAATGCTACTAATCCACCTGGATTGCATGATGGGTACTTTCCATTAAACCCCTACCATGTTGCGGTGCTGTGTTTTGCTAGTATTTACAAGATTTATGTTTGAGAGTTTAAATGAGTGTTTTCTAAACACTCTGCTCTACAGCTCAACACTGTAAATAGAGAACTTAGGAGACCTGCGAGAAAGGATAGGAACCCACATAAGTAATACAAAAGTAATGTTGATGGTTGTTTCTCACAATCAGCAAAACTATCTTAGTGCATCGAATGCTTATAACTTACTCTTACTCCACATATGCAGTTGTGCTGATAATGGCGTGTACAGTTATGCCAGCTCTTTCACTGGGTTTCTGCAGCTGTTTTTACATCACTTGGTAAGTTGTAACTAATTCACTCTTTATTTATGTGATAGTCAGCAATTATAGTCAAAGCACATAGACGTTGTTTCAGGAAGTTATTAGATGCAGAATGACTACATTCTAAACATGCTTGTTTGTCAGATGCTATAGCTGGATAGCGAATTATGCACATAAACACTAGGCGATAATAGAGAAAACAGGACTGCAATACTGTGTTTGCTTACTGCATAGAAAGTTACCGCATTAGCACCCTCGACAGCTTGTTGCTGTAACAAGATAAACCTCATCACAAATAGTATTTATAAAACACCATGTAAGAAAAAGGTGTATCATAGCTGTCAATGAATCAAGGACAAATTCAGAAGTAATCAGACTCAAAATTTAGCTCTGTTCCTCAATCTCTTTTGGAGAAAATGTAGTTACAATGGCCATAATTAAAATTATAGACTTCGTTTACTTCATAAAATGTATATTAATTCACATCCTTTTCTTCCGTCAATGTGTGTATGTATGTGAGTGATATGTGAAACACAGCACCGCAAAGTGGTAGGGGTTTAATGGAAAAGTAACGAATTATGTTATTTCTCTCTCTAGTTATTTAAAATTAAAATCAGAATTTGTATTTATGAATGTAAAGAACAAAGGTTAGAACAATGCATTTTTGTGTGACAGGGGATTACATTTCATGCTGTAACTTTATATATTTTTAAGAGAAGTTGTTGTAGACTTATCACTATGTTCAAAAAGGCAGTATTATCCGTTCATGTGTTTAGGATGGTGGAATCAAAAAATACAGATACATACATTCAAATTTTTAAGTTAAATAACTTTACACTGTTTTTATAAATTGGGTTTTCATATTATTATAGTATATTAGTATAAGGGAATTAAAGTAAAAAAGGGGGCATTTTATGTTTTAATTTAATTGTTGTGGTCATGTGACAGTGCCTGGTTATAAAAGGAAGTGACATGTCATTATGGTTTATCTGATGAAGTCAAGTAAAATTGCAGATGAAAGCGCTCATTACACTCTCAGGCTTTCCATTTCCTGTGTTTGTTTCCTTTTTCAGTTACTAATTCTACTTATATCATCATTACTCTTTAAGAACTTCCAATTCCCTCTTATTATTTTTTATTTCTTCAGAACGTTCATTATAAGCCACCACACAGGCTATTTCAATCCTCCACAACTGTATATACTATTAATAACTTCAGTTCCTTTCCTGATTACACCTGTCCCTAGAAGTGGTTTATACTTAGCTCCCCATGAATCTCTTACATCAGTAATAACTTCATTCTCCAAAGTTACTGGATACCCTTATTCCATAAATATTATTTTTGACTTGCTCATTTCTGTATCCAGATTACCTACTGAGTCATTCTGACCACCATAATGTACTGACCATTTATCAAGTTCATCTTCAAAGAAAAGTGGTGTGTAGACTTTTAAAATGCAAATAACAATTACAAAATGTATGTTTTCTATATTTTTGTTTTTAAAACTCACTTTGGTATGTTCAACGATAACATCTAAATAATTAATCGAATTGTTATTATAGTTAAAAGTAAATTGAAAAATCTATCGATTCATACAAGAAATTATTAAAATCATTAACCTTATCATCAGGTCCCTTCCATGAAATAAATATATAATTTAAAAATCTGAGATATGGTTTAAAATACTTAAACTATTTTGCAGGGAAGATCTTCTTTTTCTCCCAAGCTAAACATACAGTATTAGCATATATGGACACAGAAGGCTCATCCATTGCAACCCATTTTGCTTGCTTGAAAATATCACCTTCAAAATAGATTAAATGGTTCTCTAGTACTATACAAGAAAAATCTAATAAAAGTCTAACATTCTCACCTGTTAAAAATTCACATTCAATCAAAGTGTTGAGAAAAAAGCAATAACCCTTCCTCTGTTAGAGTAGTATTAAATCTACAACACCTATGATTAAAAAATGGAAGTCCGTTCCCAAACATCTGGGGTTACTCTTCTCCAAAAACCAAATGAATCCTTTAATACATGTGGTTTTTGACTATTGTTTAACATTTTTATTGAATTATCACTTGTGACATAGGCACATTACATTTATATAAAAGTAATCAAGCTGTATTAAGAAGTTAAAATTAGCAAACATTATGCTATATATCATATAACCTAAGCAACATTATAAATTATTCAGTTTCTGCCCACTTTTTAAAAAAAATAAACATCTTTATTAAACTATCACTTATGACATAAGCAATCATACAGTTACATAAATGAAAACAAACCACACCGACACAATCCTAGTTGAAAGCATTTTACATCACAAACCAAAATGACATACTTCCACTTGCAAACATTATACATCTACCCAATCGTTTTCAATCAAACATTACATAGCAAATTTAAGTCCTGCCTACATTTTGTCCGTACAGTAAATTATCTGCACTACACTTTAACAGAAGTTTCATCATAAGAAATATTTCACACATTTAGAAGGTTGCAAATGTATATCTTATGTACAAGGGCAAAAGCTGCATTGACTTTTCAGAAAATCATTTCCCTGTCAACCTTTTGACTAATGATGAGTTACATCTTCGATATCTTTGGTAGTAGTCTTCCTCATCTAAATACTAGAGAATACCCTCAGCATACTTTTATAAGGAAAAAAATCTACAATGGCCAACATCCATTATTTTTAGAATGCTGCTATCGGTGAATTTTCCTGTTTAAATTATTTTATTAGCTGTATCTAAAACATTTAATCTATTTGATCATCAAATACTTAGAAGGAAACTTTTTAAACTGAAGTATAAATGTCTGTGGTACATGCTGGATCACAATCGGTCCGTCTGAAATATTGATTAGACTGAGACTCAATATGCTGATTGACTCTTCATATATTTGTACAACCAGACCCCAGGGAAATGCGTTGGGTCTTTGCCTTTTAACGTGTATTTGTGGACTAGCTAGTTCCTTATGGAATGACACATTAAATATGTTGATCATTTTAAGTTACAGTGCATTACAAGCTGAAAATAATCTAGCTACCACACCCTCTCAGAATCTAGATGCCATTCTTGCATGGACTAAAACTAATAAAATGCACATTGATGATTCTAAAAGTAAAATGATTTGTTTAGTTGCAAGGACTCTCAAGGCTTTGTTTACTTTTGCGTTGTATAACATAACTGCTACTGGCAGCCATACAGATATATCACTACCCACTGATAAGTTAAAATTTCATGGATATATTGCAACTATTTCTACTAAGTAGAATAAAGATGCAAGTATATAACATTTTATGGAATATCTGGAGTCAAGAAATCATTGTTAAATCTTTTTTAACTTGTGAGCAGAAGTGTAGCTATCTCATCTAGCTACCTATGCTGTTCCCCAATCTAGCATCCTTCAACTCTAAATTGAGGAGCAAATAAAAAAGTTATGTCCTCAGTCTGTTGCCCCTCCCCTAAAGTGCAAGCCAGGTCCATTGCTGTGCCCTTCAACTCTAAGTTGAGGGGGTGGGGGTAGATCTAAAGGATAAGACATTTGAAACTCAAATGTCTGTCATTATTTAGTGACTGCAGTTCTCAACAATATGGTAGCAAAGCACAAGTGTTATAAAGGGCAGATCAAAAATATAAGGCAAAATCAAGTGAAAAGGTGAAAGAAATGCTGCATATTTGTATAAATAAAGCTTGTAATATATCATGTGATTTTGTTAACAAATGAAAGAAAAAGATAATGCTAGGAATACTAGAAAATATAGTGCACACAAAAGTTTGAATGCTTAACACCACACACAAAATTACTCGCGTTTAGATATATTTGCAGTATTAAAATGTTAATATATTGATAAAAAATATTATTACAGTTCTAAAAATTCCTAAAATAAGCACAACCAAATAAATAAATGTATAAATTAATATATTGTCTGTAGTTTCTTATTTGTATGAAAACAGGAAAATATTAAAATTATTTATTAAAAATAGTGAGGTTATTTGATAGGTATCAGTTTCAATATATGGTTTACATTCATCTGCCCGTTCAGACCAGGTAGATGTCTTCAAGATTAAAATACACATCTCTGTAGTTTCTCACCTTGTTTAGTAATAACATGATTTCTTAATAAGCCTTCCAGGTGTATCTATGCCTTTTTACTTTGGTACATTATTAGACAGTCACTTGGTATGCCTTTTTTCACAGTTTTAAGTTGTAGTGTCATTAACAAAAAGTTGCCAATTCTAATGTCATTGAGAAAAAAAATTCTTTCAGAAATGTAGCTGCAGATAATTTTGCAGACCCTCTTGCCATTTAATTGAAGGTATTATATACTGAACATAAATCTTATACCACCTAAATTATTTAATAAAAAACTTTAGTAAAATCCAGACTTCCAGATAACAATAGTAACAGCAGTTAAGTGTCCATTGTATAGCAGCAGAGCTGACTTAAACAAGGAAGGAGCTCTGAACCAGCTTGAAATAGTAAGGAATCAAACACTTTTCAAAAAAAATGTCTACTTTTAATATGTAACAGCTTGGGCACACTTAATAGCCAAGATACCGCAGTCTCCCCCCATCCATACACACTAATGAGCTCTGCTCACACTTGAGTTTTATGTTGTCATAAAATGGCATGGTAGCCATGCTGTCAAAGAATATGTATTTGTTAGAGTGTCACATTACAAGCCAAATAGAAATAGTTAAGTGCTGCTTAATGACTGTTCACAGTCACTTGAAGAAAAACAACACCTTTGCTTTGTAGAAAAAGGAGCTGAGCTCTTCACAGAAAGTTGCATGCAGAGTCAATATTATAACATACGTATCTTCGGGTGAATTTGTTTCTCATCTGTCCAATATGAATGTTTAAAGTTAATCTGTGAGGCACTGGTCCTTTTGGTTAAGTGGACTGTCCTCCAATTACATTCCTCACACATATAGAGCCACTACCCTGCCTAGTGGACAAAATCTTGATGGCCATCCAAATTTTTCACATCCTTACCATCTATATTTACTATCTAGTATAGTATATCAATTTCAATAGGTTTCAAAAAATAACACAACTATGACCATGTCTACAAAGTACACTGCCGGTCTTATATACAAGGAAATGTTTGTTAGTTGCAAGAATAAAATATTGCATCAATAAAAATATTGCTACAAAATCTATAATCTGATGTCCAGAAACAACCAGTTATTGCAAAATGATGAAAGGTGAATATCAGCTACAGTTTTCCATTTTCATCATAGTCATATAATTGCCAAGACAATATGTTTAAATGTATATTTCTAGAAAATTAATTTTGTGTGTGTGTGTGTGTGTGTGTGTGTGTGTGTGTGTGTGTGTGTGTGTGTGTGTGTGCGTGCATGCATATGTGTTGGACAGCTAATGCAAGTTGTAAAAAATCAAGCAACTTTCAACATGTGCAAGAAGAAAACAAGTCTAAAAGCTCTATTATATGTCTTTGTGGTTTCCATCATTAGCATTTGTTCTGTAATTAAGTGATACCACATATCTTACAGCTTTTAAACATCCCAAACCTTTGCTAGCCCCTTTCCCCTTTAACAATAAAACACCATCCATAACTTCTTCCAAGCACTAGGAAATGTCATTCACCACAGAACATGGGTAAATAGCACAGATTTGTGTGTGTTAAATACAGCAGCTACAGTGGGACAGTGCAATAATGCTTGACTAGATCTCCTATTCTTAACAAGTCAAGAACCAAAGATGCCAAAATTAAATTAGAATTTTTCAGTAAATCGGCCTTCATCTACCACTGCAACTGCCTTTATTACCTTTCCTTCTAATCTTCCTTACCAGGCAATTAACTGTATATTTATAGTTCTACTAGTTGCATCATTTATCTAGACAATAGGATTTTTGGAATCACATGCTTAAAAAGAACTTTTTACAAGATCTGTTGTCCCAATACTGCCTTGACCACATAGACAGAAATATGTTGCACCACTGAATGAAAAGAGTTGCATATTCTCACAGCTGAAACACAGCAAAAAGAAAATAATGCTTGAAACCTGAAACAGCCCAACAGAAAGTGAACTCATATGACAATGTTGATCAAAGTGTTGCAGAGTAAGAAATTATCAGACATGTTCCAGGGCTGTATCACCACTCCACAAGTTCCAGTTCAGTAAACCATCATGCTAAAATGTCTTTGCTTTTCCAGCTCCCACTTCATCAAACCAAGGAGTATTTGTAAAAACATCCAAAAATATTTGCAGGATCATGCAGTTAGGAGAGAGTGAAGTTAGCTGCAGGGTTAACCATATGATTACCCTTGCATATTGCAATGAACTATGTGGTCACCCAGGGGACCATGAACTATATGACCAATGGTTTAAGTGCTATACCCAGGTTACCGATTTCACAATAAAATACATAAATAGATGACTATTTGCATATAGAGATGGCCATTACACCATTTCTGAAAAAATGCATGTTTTGTAAGTGGAAATGAAATACTTACCAATTATAAATACAGCATCTTCTCCACTGCTTTAAGCAGTGATGAAGCTGATGGTTGATCTGGTGCACAGTCACTAAAAACTGCTGAAGAGATCAAGGAACTCACTGTTGAGTGATGCTGGCTGAGGTAGTGTCAGTGCTGGTGGGTACATGGCGCGGTAGTTTGGTGGGAAAGGAATCAAAATTGGGATAAGTTCATTTTTTCCTCTGAACCTGTTCATCAGCCTGACTTTCCTACCATAACTCATAAGATTCCTTAGTGATTTTTTCCACCTCGGCATAATGAGTGCAGAAAATATGTTCTCAGATAGCATCCTAACTTGCATAAAGGCATAGCAGAAAATTACTATTACTGGAGTTTATTCATCTACACTCAAATAATTATACAATAGTATAAAATTAAGAATGAAAAACATGCTTTACTGGAAACTTATGAAAAAGGGCACTGTGTGCATGTGATGCCTTTACTGATATGAAAACACTGGGAATTGGTTCACATTGGGAAGAACGTGGCAAAGAATCATTGCCTTCCATAATATCAGCTGAAACCATTTCTTCGCATTGCAGTTGTAAAATGCAGATATGAATATGCTCCCATCACTGCCATCATTTTGGACAACCATGTTGACACTTTTTTCTTTCAATCTAAAGAGCGAAAACAAAAAGGGAAATAAAATCATAAAAATTTCAAGAGTCGCTGCTACTAAGAAGGAAACACAATTTTTACAAACTTGGGAAGAGGAGATTCCCAATGGGTGAGGGGGACAAAAAGAATGTTTTTGACTTATGGCTTTTAGTCCACATTTGTGTTATCAATCTAAAATAACATAAAATTTAAAGACGTGGGAAGAGGGGGTTCACATGGGAAACATGATGCAGTGATTGATTAGGTAAAGCCTCCCACATCTCTGGAATAAATTTGCCCTGCAAGTTAAGTAATGCAATACCTTATATGGGTGGACTGCTTCTCTACTATTCATTCTAAGTTTATGGGTGGGCCGGGCACATACTCTGAGCTTCTGAAACAACAGTCAATAAACTGGAATGCCAGAAAAGCATGATGATTTGCAATTTGAAGCAGGATGTCCCACCCAAATAAGGGCACTTGAGAGCTTTGTTGCAGTAATTCAAAGTGAACTAATGCTGGATTTGAAATTAGTTAGGGATGAAACTTTACAATGAGAATGCAAAAAAAAAAAACAAAAACATCCCGATCTTAACAATGTAAAAGCAATAGATGCCATCCCTCAGTCTGTAATTAGATTGATCTGTGTCTATATTGAAAATGTTTGTAAGCCACATTTTTGTTGGATGACAGTAATTTGATTTTTAGTTACATGTGTATGTGACAAAAAATTAGGGCTATGAAGTAATTTATACATATATACAGACACATGGGATAATTCTTTTTTTTTCTTCATTGAGAACTAGTTAATTAGATTCACTGGAATATATTGAAATATTCTGTATGGCAAGTCCGCTGCCAGTTTTAAAGCCTTATTTTGTACAAGCTTGACCTTTTCTTGTTTTGCTTTGTTGGAGTTTTATATACATTGATCATCTCTGATAGCAGAACTGAAGAGGCAAGTATGCAACAAGATCACAATGTGTTATATCGTTTGCCCCTACATAGAATTTCAAGTATCTCGTGTGTCCAAGTTAAACCGTCCAGGATATTGTTGTTAAATTTTAGTTATTCTTGTCTAGTATAAAGCAATAATATTTAATGGTTGCTTCATTCAGCAATTCTTTAATCACTGCTTTGTCAATGAAATAAATTAATGGAGACACTGGTTGCCAGTTGAATGTGATATATGTATGATTTTATCTTTGTTGGGTTCAAGTAACAGTTAATGGTCTTGACCCAAGTCTTTAGCACAAAGAAAGAAGACTATAACTGATTGTTGTACCTTTAAAACATCATTGATGAAGCAGCTTTGCTGCTGAGAGCAATGAATGTGTCATCTGCATGTTGCATGAACTTTACCTGCCTGCATGAGACAGGCACTGTATGACAAATATGGAAAAAGAGCAATGGGCCATATATTGGCCACTTGATGAACAGCGTACAATAATGACTTTGGGTAAGACATAATCTATTTTAATGAATATTTTGAAGTATACTAGATAAATAGCTTTGAAGTTATTTTATGCCCTTTTCAGATTTTTCTGTATTGATCAGCTATTTATGAGAAGACGATGGTTAAGTGCATTGAATGTCTTTGATAAATCAAGAAACAGATCGATATCCACTTCTCAAGCCTGTTATTGCATATTTATTTAATTTTATTTATTTAACATTTGTTGTCCGACTAGAACAGAGCCTATTTTTAGTGGAGGCCCTGCGAGAAATGCTCCAGATGTACGTCTTTGGAATGTGAGAGGAAGCCAGAGTACCAGGAGGAAACCCATGTGAATGCAGGGAGGATATGCAGACTCGGCACAGAAGGCACCCCAGCTGAGAATTGAATCGGAGAGCCTCCTGCTGTGAGACAAGATTAACTGTGGCACCACTGTGTCGCTGAAAACATACACATATATATATATATATATATATATATATATATATATGTGTGTGTGTGTGTGTGTGTGTGTGTGTGTATATAAATTGATAAATTGATACCCCTGGTAAATGAATAAGTGAACCTGTACATCAAGACGGACCTTTTCCTTTTTCAGCCACAACTTGTGTAGAAGTCAAAGACAAGGCTATAAAAAGAATGCAAAGTATGCAATAAGAAAAGAGAAAAAATATATCTACATATCTGTATCTATCTATATAGTGTGTATAAATACATACATATATATATATATATATATATATATATATATATATATATATATATATATATATATATATATATACATATATAGACTCAGAAGAAGAGAGTGACATAGAAAATTGGATATATACAGTGGTGGCTCGTGATAATGGACTGCAGCCCCACCAGCTGTGAACCACAATGGTACAATCCAATAACTTCTCCCTCACGTAGAAAGTGAATCTGGACTGCTGCCTTACCAGTCCAAAGAAGGCAGCAGACTGCTGATGCCCCAGAAGTCTATGCGGTGCTAACCCCAGTCTTGGAACATTCACAAACAGGAACCAGAAGTGTGCATTCCAGCACGTGAATGCAGATGAAGATGACGCTGTTTCGATTTTATTTTACAGCCAGCTTTGGATTTTATTATCATTGCAGGCACTCACGTCTTTGGAGTGAGTGTGTGTGAAATACTCCAGTTGATTTATACTGGTGGCTATATAGAGAACTCAGGATACCTGCTTGCTGGTGGTTAGAGAATACCTCAGGCTTGAACCCTGTACCCTGAGTTCAGGTAACAAGAGCCTGAATTCCCTACCCACCACCATCTGTGAAACCTTTGCAGATTTTTGCCTCATATTTTGTTCTGTTCTGTGGTTTCTGAATTTTTAATTCCTTTGATAGTTGGTGGTGCAGTGGTGCAGTGGTAGCATTGCTGTCTCCCAGCTGGAGGTGCTCTGGTTTGATTCTTAGCTGGGGTGCCTTCTGTGTGGAGTCTACATGTCCTCCCTGTGTTTGTGTGTGGGTTTGCTCTGGTGTCCTCCCATGTTACAATGACGTGTCTGCAGTACTTCTCCCTGGGCCTCTGCTGAAAACTGGCTTTTGTTCCAAGTCACACTTTCCTGGTTAACAAATGTTAAATAAATAAAATTGACAGGCATTGGCAGACTTTCCTAGTTAACAAATGTTAAATAAATAAAATTGACAGGCATTTGAATGTCAGACTTCATATTCTTCAGAAAGTACATAGTAACACAAACACTTTTATTCTAGCAATTTTCTAAGTTTATAATATGAATATTTGAATTTTTCTCCTATTTTTGGGACTGTATTCCCCCATTATTGGCTTCATCCAGTTTTTTTGTGCTAAGGTCGAGAGCTATGGTGAGAACTGAATTCAATGAATATGTTTGAGGGCTGTATTCCCCCATTACTGGCTTTGTCCAGGTGTTTTGTGCTAAGATGTTGACAGCTATGGTGAGAACTGAATTCACTAAATGGTAGCCATTTAAGTTTCAGTCTTCCTCTGTTTCATAAAACAGCTGATTTGGCATAGTGCTATGGTGCATTGACTGTTTTGCACAGGGTCCTGGGTTCAAGACTTGGCAGTGAAATGTATGGTGGTAACACAGCATTTTATATTAGCAACTTTCCAAGATTAATCAAGCAATGTTTAAAATGTGTCCCTGGTTTTTGGGCTTTTGTCCCCCCCCAATAAATTTTGGCTTTTCCAGATTTCTTGTGCCGCAAAGTTGAGAGATACAGTTGATTAGATTTTACAAGGAGCTGAGAGTTGCAGGGGAAGAGAAGTTTAGTGCTGCTTATGCTAAGTCTGTTTGCATTGTTAATAGTACAAGTACTGTACTTACTTTTGATGCAGAAGGCTGTGGGGTCTACTTCCACAGGGGGTGAATGCTGCCTTACTGAGAATGTCCTCTTTGGTAAATGTATAGGCACTTTATTTGTAGATGAAACAATGAAATATAAACTTGTTTGCTAGCAGCAACCTCTTTATTAGTTACAGATCTCTTTAATGTAGCATTTTATAGATGACTTTTACTTCTGCAGAGATTGTGCATATTTACTGATACTGGTGGATTGTAAAAGTTTGAGTAGGCTTTTATGATGGAAATGTTCAAAATTGGGCAGTTTTTCATTATTGGTGCATGCATTTTGTTTCATCGTTTACCGGAAAAATGTTCAAAACAAAAAAATTAAAACACCCTCTAACAACTGTACTGTATTATACAAGGAATATCATTTAATACAATCAGGAAGGTGTATCACACAACACATGTATGTCTTGTGTGCAATGGGCATATCATTTGAAAACAGCTTAAAGTTAATCTTTATACTAGCCAAATGTATTTTCTTTGAATGTGGAATTCAATGCCATTTTCAATGTATGTGAGTTTCAAGGGCAGAGAAGTTTTAATGCTAAGTCTATTTTTATTGTGAGACTGCATTGCATTGTTTAGCAGATGTCTTAGTGTTTGTGCTGTAAAATGCAAAATAAAAGTTTCAAATGAAATCCAAATCATCGTAGAAGTAAAGCAGTATGCATATTACAGTGTTTATGACAAATGGGGCGTAATAGCCAAGTAATGGGACATTGGAATGGCTGCAGGGAGAAGGCCCATTCAACCATGATTTTGTGAGGGGGGGAAAGGCGGCAAGCTCAAAGACAGCCCTGGCTGAACTATACCTCTCAATTGTCCAGATTTTTGCAGAATGACTAGATCTTTGCTTCTTATTTTTGGCTTGTTCCTCATAAAATTTGTGGTTTTCTGGCAAATCATTTAGGAATGAAGTCACTAAAAAATGACAGACATTGAGTTTCAGACTTCATACCTTTCAGAAAAATGTATGCTAAAGTAAGACCTGTTATTCTATCAACTAAGTTTATACAAGAGCAATTTTTAGCACTGTTTGTATGTCATGTCCCCCCAATATATTTGGCCTTGTTCAGATTCCCTGCTTTAAGAGGTTGAGAGGTACGTGCAAATAAATTGCTTTATAGAATTAGGCATATCCAAACCTCTCAACTGTCCCTGATTTTGGCTCAAAATGTTGCCCTCTCTCCAATAATCCCTCCACAAAATGACAATTTTGGAAGAAAATGTGGAGGGTGTACAATTAATAAGTAACTGTAATAATCAGAGTTATAGATTACTTTTATTTCAGAAATGCATGTAGATTTATTTATTTTGTCAGCTGCTCAAGTTAACAGTACTATTAAAAAATATATATCCTTTCTTTGACAGGTTCCCAGCTGTATTGTGTGACTACTTTATATTTTTGCATCACATTTTTGGTCCATTTTTCATAAAATTGTAGTTTTCTTGCAAATTAGAAGTAAATCATTAAAGATTGAAGTTAGAAAATAATGACAGACGTTTCAGTTTCAGATTTCATACCCTTCAGAAAATTCATACTAATGCAAGACCTACTATTCTATTAGAAAGTTTATAAGAGCAATATTTAAATATTAAGTAACAATGTCCGTAGAGCAAAACAATGGTGAGGATATCAATAAATCCAAAAGACTCTCTGTCCAAAACAGCAATGACTTCCAATACTTCTGTAGTATAAAAACAGGTTTATTCGAATAGAACGTGGTGGTAAGCGCTTTCGCTAGGATAGCTTCTTCAGACCAGTTTACAATTCATTCCACAATGTGAACAATTTATATGTTAAAAAAGGCGCCAAAACTAACTAAGCTTAAAGAAATACACCTTAAAACAACTCATAAAAAATATATATCACATAAAAACGTGTACTAATAAAAACAGTATGCATCAAATCACATAAACACAATGCAAAACATTATTATGCTAAGAAGTATTGGAAGTTATTGCTGTTTTGGACAGAGAGTCTTTTGGATTTATTGATATCCTCACCATTGTTTTGCTCTACGGACATTGTTACTTTTTATTTTGATTCCTGCTACTGTCCGTTGTAGAGCATTCACTCCGTTTGAATTTTGTTTTATTTTTTAATATTTAAATATTGTCCTTATTTGTGGACCTTTGTCCCACTTCTATGCATGACTTTGTCCAGATTTCATGCTCTGAGGTTGAGAGGTATGACAAATGTGTCAGGACCATCACAGTCAGCCAGAGATATTTCAAATTGTGACATACTTGTTGCACCCCACTCCCCCATGTAGTGACTCTGGATGTGTCCATGCAAGGCAATGAGCAGTTATGCAGTGTAAGCAGTTATGCAGTGTAAGTGTGCAGAGTATCCCGCCATCCAAGGTTGACAAGTATTATAGTGGCTTTTCATCTGTCCTTGGTTGATTTTGCAGAATGTTCTGGTTTTCTGTCATATTTTTATACTGTTGATGTATGCTTCTTATTATTCAGAAAGTGCCCATTGCTCTTTGTTTATGTAGCAATGCTTTCATGACCATCAGGTAAGCTTGTCTGAGATTGTAAGATGCAATTAAGCTTTAATAAGCATACTGTTAAAGAGTTACCAACATTGAAAGCCTTTTTGTTGTTGCCATACAGAGAATACTTACATAACTAGATAACGTATAAGCCTTGGGTATTGAAATGCATATGACAGTATTTGTAATAAAGGACAATGTTACAGTATTTTAAGAAGCTCATTACCTTTTTTGGAGACTTGCAGTCATCTTTGCAGGCTTTACCCCTAAACTAAACAGAATGCCAATCTATCATGTGTGGTCCATAATCTGTACAGTAATCCTTTAAGCAATTTATCTTGAGCTTGTTTCTTGTTTGCTGTTTATTTTTTACTTTGATCATGTTTTCCCCATGAAACAATTTGATAGTTGTTGTCAGGCAGCAGGTCTTTTTTGGATAAGAAATATTTTTACAAGTGGGGGGATCATAGAGATTGCTACTTTCAGCATGTTACTTGGTACTTTTATAAAGCTGAATATAAATTATAATTAGAACTGCAGTGCAAGGAGAAGTGGTTTGAGTTGACTGCTGCTTGTTTTTCTTATACTTGACTTTGACTGGCATTCCAGTAATGTATTTAAAAAGTAATTTATTTTTTTATGCCTTGCAACCTTTTTGTTTCCATCTAGATATTAAGTAAGCTGCCATGCAGCCAATGCATTGAAATATTTTTTTCTTCTACACTTCATTTTGTCTTGATTGGACTCTTATAATGATGGTTTGGCCACCAGGGCGGCATATTTAATTAAAGTTCCGTTTTTTTGTGGTTTTGAGCATAGCTCCTCCCCTTTCTAGTTGGCCACACCCCTTCCCATTGGCCCCACCCATTCAGCTGTCTCCTGCAGCCCCCCTTTGATTTGAAGTCACCAGCTGCCACTGGATATATGTATATATATATATATATATATATATATATATATATATATATATATATATATATATATATACAGGTATTTAGATAGATATATCCCCCCCACAAAGAATAACAATAACAAAGGAAGTCTGATGGAAAGCAGATATAGCACAGTAGTGTAAGCTAAGGAATTGATTCCATCTACGCATTTCTTTACTATATGAAGACTACATGTAAATAATGCTAGCATCATGCATAAACACTTGTATAAGGTTACACATTAAAATATCTAAAAGTATAAAGACTGAAAAGTTAAATGAGATAATATGTTTATGTACAGCATGTATTTACTATGTGGATACAGGAAGTCCTGGTATCTACCTTTCCATTTAATATAAGTAATTAATATAAGGAGTACCTTATATATGTATGAAGACATAATAAAAGCTATCAGAGCATATCTGGCCTTCAGGTAATATAGCAAATTATGTTAGAAGACATAATAATACTTTTAATCACTTTTAACCATTAATGTAGTTACACACAGATGTGCTGTCCTATGTTCAAGGTTGCTTTTTCTTATGAGATTAATCAAATCTGGTCATTTCACAATGTAAAGGATCCTAAATGGCATCCTTAGGCTTAGGTAATATATCGCTTAGAAACAACAGAATGCCTTGAATGTTGCTCTTA
>NC_056727.1:684396688-684466688 GCF_019279795.1 Protopterus annectens | reverse complement strand
TGTCTACAATAACAGTGCTCAAGAAAAGAGTCGATTCAACTGCTGGAGTCCCAGACGCTTGCAGACTACAGTCTTCAATCTGGGTACTTGTGTGTCTTGCAGCTTGTATGGGTTGCAGCTGACACTCATAATTGAAGATATGTTTAAGCAAGGTGCAGCAGCCATGAGTATGGCATTGGGAAAGCTGCTAGAATACCTAATCAAGTTCCAGTGTGAGGGGAAGCTTCAGGAGGAGCTTTTGAACAAGATGAAGCAGTTGTAGTAAGGAAGTGGGGTTTAACATCTAGGTTTGTGGGGTAAGTGAGGGTTTTAAAGTTAGTGTTAGGGAGAGGGGCTTGAGGTGAGGGTTAGGGACAAGAGGGTGTTCTAAATTTAGGGAGTAATTAGGGGATTTGAGATTATGTTTCCAGAATGACTGGGAGTTTTAGGGTTAGTGTTAGGGAGCAAGGCTTAAGAGTAGGGCTAGGTAGTGAGAGAGACTTATTGGGTTAGAGAACAAAGAAAAGGTGTATGATTATGGAATGACTGCAGAATATAGATTTTGGTGGTGATCAGATACTTTAGGTCAAGGGTGTAGGATATGTGATTAGGTTATGGTTCAGGGTGTGCTTTATATGAGGTTAATAGGCTAAAGCTAGTAGGAAGTTGATCACTTGCCATTTTTAAGCAAATAACAGCAAGAAGGTCACCTGTGAGATAATTGCATGAGAGCACCTGCATGAGACCCTCAAGAAGCACCTTTCTGGATATGTATCCACATTGGAAGATTTAAAAAAATTGTATTAATTCTGTACAACAGCCTGTGTAACATTCCCTGCAAGAAGACAGCATGTTTCCACTTATATTGCTAGGGGAAATGTCAAGAACTGTATGAAACTGATGCAATGACTGATGGCACAACTGAGGCATGAATCCCACCAGTGCCAACCAAATATGTGAGAGACTGTGGCATGTACTGCCATCATATATGACAAAAATGTCCAAAATGGAACCAGAGGGATGGTCTTTTGAGTCACACGACTGATACCAAGCAGTGTGAACTAAAAGCAAAATGGTTCATACAACTTTAATTCACTAATCAATTCACAAAATGCAACCTGGCCCCTAGAGCTTGAACAGAATATACCCTGTTGTCCCATGTAGAAACCTTCAACACCCACTGCCAGAATGGACTGTACATACAACACCTTCACAGCTGAGTTGCTGACCTGTCACCACAGGTCCCTTTCTCACCACATTGTCTAGAAGCCACAGTGTCTTCAAGTGCCCCTAAGCGGGTCCCTATTAGTTTATCAAAAATTTAGTTCAGCGAACAGCATTTTCTGTGGACTTACATCGAACATGCCATTCGTCAAACTGTTCATACTGAGATCTCGGTGCAATGAAGATCAGAAAATTTGCCCTTTCCTCACTGTAGTGCGATCTTGTAGTTCATATATATAATTAGTTGCGGGGGGCAGTGCAGCACCTCACAAGAGTGGAATTCAATGAACAGCATTTTCAATGAAATACCATTCATTGAAGTGAGTTTTCGCTTATTTAATATAGATATACCCAGGATAACTAACATACACATGTTAGTTTCATATGCACACACACACACACACACACACACACACACACACACACACACACACACACACACACACACACACACACACACACACACACAGTTCCTAGGAAAGGCTGGCAGAATTTTCCAATTCCCACAGCTTTCTTCCTGGCATAGCAGTACTTCCACCACCCTGGAATAGCCAGGGAACACCACTTACCTGCTGTTTTTAATTTTCACTGGTAGTAGACCCAAATGCTGTAGCTAGGTGGAGGTGGGATCCACTACAGCTTGTTGACATACAGTGGTAGATGGCAACCAACATCTCAAGTATTAAATAACAATGATACATATAAGCAAAATGACCAATCACAAGAGCTTAAACATGAATAAACTTTACTTAAACAATAAAGCAACATTACAATTACATATTAATTATGGAAAGGAATAAGAAAGTGCACATGAAAAATACAGAGGAATATTTAAAGAAAACCTCTAAGTGTGCTACATAATACATCTAACTTTGTCTAGTTTAAGTAGCACAGAACCCTTTACTGCAAGTTCCTATAATATAACTAGCAGAAATTGTAGATAACAAACTTGCAAGGAAGTGTTCACTTAAATATTTCCTAAGCAAAGAGAAGACAGAACAATGCCTAGTTTTGCCTATTAATACACAGTTCAGGAACACAGTTTTCTACCCCACAAACCATTACATAATCTTCTTAAGAATAAACCATTACCTCAGCTTTTTTCTTAGTCTTGCTTTCCTACATCAAAAATAACTAAACAAGTTCTATCACCTGTTAAAGACAAGGGCTTAATCACACTGGCCCAGAGACATTAGAAAACAACAATAAAAAAGGATAAAAAAGGATGCCAACATACATCTCTTAGTCTGCATTTTAATGTCTGCTTACTCATCACATTTTTTTTAAATGGACTATAATTACATTTTGTGACCTGCTAGAACATGAGACACAAGAAGTTATTACTTCAAACAGATGCTACTTTCTTTTCTTAACCATTTACAGGAAAAAGGTTACAAAATTAGATATAGTTTGTAGGCCAAATATGTTACTAGTAGGAAATAATAAAGTAAGAGAAAAAACACATATAATTTCTTTTTTTAAATTCAATGTTCCTCACTCTGGCATTAGCCCTGGCACCAACAAAAATATATACTTGTTTTCCTACCTTTCTAAGCTAGTATAGTCCAGTTTTTAGGTTAGTGCTGAATTCAGGGCTGTGTTGCAAGTTTCTGTGTTTGCCCATACCTTACTTGGATAGAAGGAAGTTTCTCTGTTCACTGTGAGAGAGGGAGTTTTGAGCAGCCTATCTGTCCCTGGATGAGTGGTTTCAGCCCAGAAATTAGTTTATTGGCCATTTTTGGCTAATTTCTATCTCTTTCATTTCCCTGTTATAAAACCCGCATTTACAAGGTTTTTGTGCTAGTATACAGCTCAGCAAGCTCCTGCCTGGTGTCCTGCAGAGTTCTACAGCAGCAGAGAGACAAAAGAGAGACGTTGGAGTGATTAAGTATCATTTTCTACATTTTCTTGCTGCCTTTAGCTAATTCCGCCTAAAACATCGATTTTCTAGAGTTTCTGTGATTTAAAAAGCTTCTATCAGCTACATATTGTACTTATTTTACTGCCTGCACTTTAACAAAGTCATTTTTGTGTTTAAATTACCGGTTTAACTGTTGTATTCTACACAATCAAGTGTGATAGGAATTTCTGTGCATTTAAAGTGTTTTTTGATTGTGTCTGCTTTATTTTATGAAAAAAAACAAAAAATAAAAAAAAATACTTGTTTTCCCACTTTTCTAAGCTAGTATAGTCCAGTTTTCAGGTTAGTGCTGAATTCAGGGTTGTGTTACAAGTTTCTGTGTTTGCCCATACCTTACTTGGATAGAAGGAAGTTTCTCTGTTCACTGTGAGAGAGGGAGCTTTGAGCAGCCTATCTGTCCCTGGATGAGCGGTTTCAGCCCAGAAATTAGTTGTTTATTGGCCATTTTGGGCTAATTTCTATCTCTTTCATTTCCCTGCTATAAAACTTGCATTTGTGAGGTTTTGTGCACCTGGCAGTGCTGGTTAGCTAGGGTATAACTTCCCAGCTCCACAAAGTCTACTCTTCAATTTTTCCCTTGGAACTAGACAAACTTTCAACTAAAGCACTCAAACCATTCACTTCTCATCCCGGCGCTTGCTCAAAATTCATAGCAAGCATTAATAAACCTTAGCACTAGACCCCTCTATACTGTAGAGAAGGACAAGGCTCTCTATTTGACCTTACCAGCCAATCAGTAAAACAGTTCACTGTACCTATCCAGGCATGTCCAAAGGGCAGTTTCAGGTGTACTCTCTAGTCCAACTGGTGAATCTGGGCATTTTGAGGCAATGTTACAATTATTCATGTACACAGACAACCCCCTCTTCCTTCCACCAAACACTAATACATGCAAGAGATGCAATTATACAGCCAAACTGGAGGCTAAGCTCTCTCAACCAAAGACTTGACCAGGCAGCCAAGAGGAGAAGGGAATTACTTGCATCACACCACCAGTCTCACATAGACCTACGAAACCAGCACCGGCAAAAAACACACATAAATACATGAAAGCATACATGGAGGCTCTAAATAAAAATATGCAAAAGCAACAGAGACCTCCAAAGCAGACATCCAAGCAACCACCGCCCCCCAACACAAACCATGAAACACATACTTCACAAAACCAGTGTGCCACACAATCACAGCCCTTAAGGCAAAATAACATACCCAACACACTAGTAATAGGTGACTCTATAGTAAGGCACACTGACGTCCCACTCACTAGGCTGAACAAGGAGAAGATTACTGTTAGCTGCCTGTTGGGTGCCAGGATCCACCACATAACACACTCACTCAGGTCACTCCAGAACAAGTACAAATGTGACTCTGTCATTGTCCATGTTCGTGTGAATGACCTGAGCCGTACCTCCCTGGACTACATGAAAAGAGACATGGAGGAGCTCTCCAATCACATAGCCCAGGCCGGTATGACCCTGACCCTGAGTAGCATCCTGCCATCACCAAGATTGATACCACGGTATATTGAAAAAATGATCAATTTCAACAATTGACTAAGCTTCTGGTGTCATTCAAAGGGGATCCAGTGTCTGTCAGCCTGGGATGACATGCTCGACAAGCCACTCTGCTTTGATAGAGACAGCTTGCACCTGTCACCCTTAGGCTTTCGAATACTGGCCAAGGCTCTTGCCACCCCCATAGAGCCTTTTTAGGCAAGGCTCAAAAGGCAAACTCACTGCCGTAAATAGCACAAGTAACAAAAAACTGAGGGTAATGCTACTCAATGCCAGAAGTCTAAACCTCAAAATGCATGCACTCAAGGTACTCCTCAGTATAGAGAAAATCGATATATGTGCAGTAACAGAAACCTGGTTTAAGGCTCCAGAGAGCACCCCAGCACTACCAGGCTACAACTCATATCATACATTTCGGCCACAAAACCCGGACCAAAATACAAAAGGCAGGGGAGTATCCATATTCATCAAGGATGCCTACACCTCCAGGTTAGTGGCACAGCACAATGCTTCAGAGATCATCCACATGCAACTAACAATGGGCAAAAGTGCTATTCAAATTATATCTTGCTACAGACCACCCACCATGTCCCAGGACCCCCACTTCGCATTCCTGGAAACACTGGGAAACATAAAGGTCCTACCAAACACCCTGATATTGGGTGATTTCAATTACCCAAACATTAACTGGGAGAACTACTCAAGTACAAACTCCCTTGCCCAACATTTCATAGAATTTATAAACTCAAACACCCTGGATCAACTGGTCAACACCCCCACCAGAGGTGACAACATATTGGACCTGGTCATCACCAACATGGGTGACCGGTGTTCCACACCAGGGGTCAACCCCTCGCTGGTTAGATCTGAGCATAAACTAATCACTCTGGATATCCATATTCTGCCACCACCCCCGATCATAGAAACCACCGTGAAAAACTTTTCAAAAGCAAACTTCACGTTACTTAAGACCAAAGTGGGAAGTTTCAAAGCCCCTATGCTAAAGGATAATGCTGTCCAAGCTGCAAAATCCTTTACTAATGCACTCTACTGGCACCTACAAGAATGCATGGATTGTGCTATCCCAAACAAAACCAAGACTCACTCCTCCAAGAAAAGGAAACCAGTCTGGTGGACCCCTGCCATAAACAAGCTATACAATAGAAGGCGGAAACTAGTACAGAAAAGAGTAAAATCCCAAGAAGGGAAGACATCCCTGATCAGTATCAGCAAGAAACTATGTTCCCTCATAAAATCATCCAAGGCTAGCTTCGAAAGAAAAATTGCCATGGACTCCAAAGATAACCACAAGGCATTCTTTAGCTATGTCAAGAATCTAAGTGGCAATTCTCAGATCTGCACAGAGTTAGTGCAGAATGGCACAAAAAACACTGAACCGACCGATATAGGCAACATCCTGGCAGACATGTTCAATGCAAACTTTATCCCCCTCTCACCCCCAAAAGGGCCCATAACTATATCAGAAGAATGTAGTGCCCCTGAAATAACAGACACTCAGGTTAAAACAGCCCTCTCCAAAGCCAACAACACAGCATCAATGGGACTGGACGGTGTCCCAGGCTGCATCCTACATGAACTCAAAGATGAACTAACTCCTCACCTAAATACACTGTTTAAACTCAGCCTCTACACAGGCTACATGCCCACAAAGTGGCGCACAGCAATGGTTATTCCGGTCCACAAAGGTGGAGCCACAACGGACCCCAGGAACTATCGCCCTATAAGCCTGACTAGCTTGGTCTGCAAAGCTATGGAGTGCATCATCATGAATCTCATTAACAGAGACACTGGAAACCTCCAAACACTGGATCTTACCCAGTTCGGCTTTGTTAAGGGCAGATCATGTCTCCTAAACCTGGTGGACTTCTTTGAGACAGTTACCAAGGCTATAGACAAGGAAAAGGTGGTCTACACAGCCTACCTAGACCTCGCAAAGGCCTTCGACACCATTTCCCACTCAGGTATTATAGACAAGCTCACCAGCCTGAACATAAACCCTTACGTTATAAGATGGGTTGCCAACTGGCTCATGGACAGAACCCACATGGTAAGAGTTGCGGGAACTAGGTCTGACTCTAAACCGGTTACAAGTGGTGTTCCCCAGGGCTCAGTCCTAGGACCCCTCCTGTTCGGCATATACTTCTCAGAGGTACAGGCAAGCATAGGAGGACTATGGCTGACCAAGTTCACAGATGACTGCAAACTAGGGGCTATAACCGACTCTCCAGTTGACACAGACATCCTCCAAAAGGGTCTCACTGAGCCAGATACATGGTGTCAAAACCATGGCCTCAAGCTAAATGCCAAAAAGTGCATAGTCATCCCCTTTAGAAAAAACAAAGTACCCACAAACTACCACTTAGGTGGTAACCCCCTAAATACGGAAGACATAATAAGGGATCTGGGGACCCAAGTAGATAATAACCGCTTCTTTGATAATCACATTGCCAAAGTGGTTAGAAAATCCTTCTATGTGGCCCACCTAATCACAAAAGGGTTTGCATCCAGATCAAAAGAGGTCATTGGGCCCTTCTACGCATCACTCATCAGACCCATCATAGAGTACAATGCCCCATTTGGAATGTAACTTACAAGACACCTGCAACAACTGGAAAGACCACAGAAGTACCTCACCAAGAGGATCACTGGCCTAAAGCAGATGCCCTATGCAGCTCGAATGAAGAAACTCCAGCTGTACTCGGTTGCATACCGCCTACTCAGAGGTGATTTCTGCCTGACATACAAGGCCATGTCCAACCCTGAATTGATGGACATACTCCACCAAAGAATACCATATCCCCTTGAGCCACACGCTCCAGGGCTCTAAACCTCAGCACAACAATAAATAGGACATGCTGGAGGGATAGATTCCTGTCCCAGAGACTTTCCATGCTCTGGAACAAGATTCCAATCTACAATAGGCAGAGCTCCTTGCTTACCCTCTTCAAGAGAAACCTTGATGAGTGGATGGGAAACAGAAAGTTTACCTCAGGGATCACTTCAGTGGCTCTGCTGGACAGAGGCACAGGGAACTAATCTAAGGGGGCGGTGAAAGCCAACACATTCCGGCTAGGCTTATAAATGCCTTCGGGCAGATAGCCTAGTACCTACCTATGAACCTATGAATCACACTAGACATCCACACAAATAGATGGAAATAAAAGATTCTTCTAAGGAACATCATTCATTTAACACACGAAAGCGGCTGTTCAGTGTTTCAATGTTTTTATTAGGATCAGTGATGTAAGGAAGAGTCCTCCAAGAGCCTGCTTCTTTTTGTTTTTGTCATGTAGGTTTTACCATCAGACTGTATAAGTCTGTTGTAAATTGTTTTGTGTGTTTAGATTTCTTAATGATAATCACAAACCTATTTCAGAAGCTCACTACCTTGCTGTGGTGCTCTTTTTATTTTGGTGTTATATAGCTCTAAGGAAATGTTTTTTCTTTTTCCTTGTCCCAGTAATAGGGTCTGCAAATGCAATATCCATATTTCTCTCAACTGATGTGCTATTGTCTTTTAGAATCGCATGCAATACTTGATTGCACAGAGCTTACATTGCCTTATTGCAAGAGGCTCAGGACGGTACAAAGAGACCAACAGCATTTGTATCTGAGTTATTGACTAAAGCTGAATGTGAGTATGTTCTATGGATAGGAAGGCTTTTAGCCTGGTCCAAGCAGTGAGAAAATCTGACCAGTATCTACACAAAAAGAACTTTATACTTGTTACAGGTTACCAGCCACTGACAGAATTTAAGGAGAAGTATCCATTGATATCACAGAAAAGTGACGATGGTGTCACTCAGTGTAAATAAAAAAAGGCTGTATGGCAATGCTGAGGGACTAGCATGTTAGTTATTAAAAAAAATAAATAAAACTAAAAACCCAGCAGATCTGAATCCAGAACTGTAAATGTATATGTATATATGGGTTGCCTTCAGTACATCGAACGGCCACAACATCGAAATCCACTGCATCGACACCACATAACATTGACACCTGAAGAGCTGATGTTCCCCACATGGTAAGGAACCATTTGGCCATCACTGTGAACTTTGCCCCGTACCCCCGCGGTAGTGCATTCTCATAATTGGAATATTAAGTACGGGGTGTGGGGGGGGTGAAGCCCCTCACATCTGTGTGTTTGTTTAATTGATAGATTCGGAGTTCTGGATGGCCAAATGGTTCCTTACCGTGTGGGGAACGTCGGTTCTCCGGGTGTCAATGTTAAGCGGTGTCGATGCAGTGGATTTCGATGTTGTGGCCGTTTGATGTACTGAAGGTAACCCATATATATACATCAGTCATCACAGGTTTACCACTGAAGAGTAGCTGTATGCAGTGATAGTGTAAGATTATAGCTTTTTTGCATGATCAACGTATGGTGGAATTTTCTATAATGAACTGCTATTATCTGATTTTGGAATCAAGAAAGAATAGTTGTGAATCTGACAAATAATTTTACTAAGTGGTCCCAGAGTTATAATCTCAGAAAAAAATCCACAGGCTTAGTTGCAATACTTGAGGGAGTACCTGAGTTGTACAGTGGTATAGTATGAAGAACTCTGCTTTAAAGCTCCAGTATCAGAAGGTCAGTCCTTCAGTTAAATATATTTAAATGGTGGGTTATTCATTTCTTTATTCCATTTGTTGACCAGGAAAGCCAACTGAGAGAAGCCACTTTTCAGTGGAGACCTAGGGAGAAAAGAGTTAGCATGCTACATTGAATACATTAATGAGTGCAGCTCAGTTTTCTAATTGAAACATTGCACAGCATTACATAGAAGTGCTCAGATGTCTTTAGAATAACAATAAAAATAATCATTCAACAGGTAGAAAAGCATAGGCTATGAAATAAAATCATAGCATAATATTCAGATTAGAAGACAGCATGATTTTGCATAGGATATTCAGAAAAAATGTAGGTTCCGTTACATACGATATGCTGCATAGTGAAGTATATCAGGCCTTTAATGTATAATCTTAGCCAGAAGGAACTCCAGTCTTTCTGCACATTTTCATGTGGTGACAACTACTGATATGAAAGTTGGAAGATAACCTGAACGCTGAGTAGTTAAATTCCACCACTGCCTGCACTTCTGCATCACTTGGGTAATTATCATCATGTTATCAGTGCAATTATAATAGTCTTATAGATCCCAACTGAGGATAATATTTGTTTAACTATCTTAGGATATGTCTGATGAGCCTATGAATTAAATTTGTGCTCACAGTTCCAATCTATTATGTTTTGTTTAAAGTTGTTCTCATTAGTTAAAGAAAATGCATGAAAAATTATGTTTATGTCTTTTTGCTCATCACAAAGTAAGATGGGGTCTACTACAAGTGTTTGTATGCTGTTAGTTTGTGACATTCTTGCTTGCTCACTGCCACTTATTTGAAAAGGCAAGTATTCCAGCTCCCATTAGCTCACTGACAGTGTTATTTAATTACTTGCCCTGCCAACACCTGACCTTATTAAACTGTCTAGACCTACCAGAGTCCTAATTCTAACCCCAAAACTCCCATCAAGCTGCTAACCCTATTCTTCATTACCTAACACTAACACTCCACTCTCCATACCTTAACCTAAAATTCCTGCAAACTCCCTAAAGCTCCAACCCCTCTCTTAACCTAAATTCTCTGATTGCTCCCTAGTGCTAAACTACCTTCCCACTCCTTAAACCCAAAGCTGTTCTGCTGTTCTCTAACCCTAAAACTCCTCTTACTCACATTAACTGTAAAACTCCCTTCCCTCTCCTTAACCCTAAAACTCTCTTCTCGATCCCTAATCCTAATATTCCCACTGCATTCCTCCCCTAGGGCTGTCACACTTACCTTGCGCACACTCAAATAGCATGTTTGAGTTTGGTGCTGCGGCTGCACTCTAATATGCCTACTTATGGTGAGACCTACCCTGAATTACTTCAAAAATGGCAGAACTTAAATTTACAGCTTAGCTATGATTATATGCATTTGCTTATAGAATTTTTTAAATCACAAGAAAAAGAGCTAGCCGATGAGATAAAGAGGCTACAAGAACAACTGACTAATAATTTTCCTATAGAGGTACTAGGCAGTAAATTAGATGAACTTGCTGACAGTATACAGGGCTATGATAAGAGGTTGCAGAATACTAAAACTAAAAAATTGCAAAGGGACCTCAATGACTTTCAATGTAAAGAGGTATTTTCGTGGCCAAGAAGAACAGCTGTGAGTACAGAAAATGTAGAAAAAATGGCTACAGTACAGATTTCTGAAAATTCAAATATGCATAGTACTGCCCCTTTAAATCAGAATCCCTGTGAGAACAGTGATGTCAGCGCAGAGAGAGTATGTATAGAACCTCCCACATTTGAAAATGGTGGAATGGCAAAAGAAACTTTCCAAATGGCTTGCACTAACAGAAGGATGGATTCCAGTGTTAATTCTGATTTAGTAGCTTTTTTGGAGCAAAAGGAAGCTACACAAACCTCAATCCTTCCATTTGTGTTAAAGAAGGCGCTGCCAATAAGGGACAGGTCGAGCAGCTGGAATCAAAGAGGGAGAACGCGATTACAGCAGAGAGAACGAGTGACTCCTGCATATATGAACACCAGGAGCAAGAACTAACAAAAAACTTGGTAATTAATATATCTAGCTTTTCTTTAACTGATGCACAAGCCTCGTTAAATAGAGGCCTGAACTTTATTCCAGCACAGAAAACAGTATTTACTGATTTATTAAAAGAGCTGAAGTTATTTTCTCGTAACCTAACACTTAAAACCATGTTTAAAAGAAATGTATTTGATAATATGTTTAAACAATGTTTAAACAACCTAGTGCCTTTGTACCCAAGATACATCCCACAGTTGAAACTTTCACTAATGTGTGTGAACATGAAATTAGAGAGATGCATGCTAAAAATCTTTCACCTAGATTTTATAACTTGAGTAAATCAGAAACTGAAGCACTGTCAGAACTAAAGGTTTCTCACAGCATTGAAATTAGGCCTGCTGACAAGGGGGGCAGTGTAGAAGTAATGGATAAGGTTTTTTATTACAAGAAAATGATGGAACTTTTGAATGATACAGATACTTATGTTGAACTAAATGAGAGACAAGTACAAGGTATAATTGACAGGATATCTGTATATATTTTTGACTTATTGATTACTAATTATGTATCAGAGGAATTGTTTGACTACTTTCAGATAGAACATCCAACTATACCCATTATTTATGGTCTACCTAAAATTCACAAAGACATCACACAGCCCCCTATGAGACCTATTGTATCCAGTAAAGGATGGGCCATAGAAGCCATCTCAATTTATATTGAACAAAATTTACAAATAGTCCTAAAATCACGTGAGACTATACTAAGGGATACAAAGGCATTTCTGCGACTGTTATATAATAAGACCAGGAATATTAATAGAAATTATATGTTTGTGACAATGGATGTCACTTCACTGTTCACAGTGATACCGAATAAATGGGGTATTGAGAAAATACGTGATATTCTGACCTTGAAACAAGTTTTTCAAAGCACTAAGATTAATTTGATATGTGAGTTGCTTGATATTGTCCTAGAGAATAATGTCTTTATATTCAATGACAAGTTTTATCTACAGAAAGTTGGTGTAGCAATGGGCACGGCTTGTGCTAACAGCTACGCCAACTTAGCATTGGCTGCATGGGAAAAAGATCATGTATTAAGTGCTAGCAATAAATATGCTGGCAAAATTGTATGGTATATAATGCTTTGTAGATGACGTCTTCCTGTTATGGGATGGTACTAGTGAAGAGTTGTAAGAGATGGTGGAGTACTTACATAGCACCACTGAATTTTTAAGATTCACTAGTCAACATTCCCGGGACTCTATTGAGTTCCTAGATGTTTTGGTTAAGAAGACAGCGTTAGACGAACTTACAACAGGGATGTATAGCAAATCTACATGGAGAAATATTATCTTACATAAGACTAGTATGCATCCAACATTTGCACACAAAAATGTAGTGAAAGGACAATATATGAGAATAAGCTGCTTACATAATACAGATGAAGGCTTTGTGAAGACAATGACTATATTAGAGAAAGACTTCTTAAACAGAGGTTATAGTAAGAAAGGCATAAATGAAAGCTCTAAATATACCATTGAAAATAGGGATGGGAGATGTAAATCGCTCTTCTCAAATACTATAGAAGATGTTAAAAGCAAGGAAGGTCATGATTTTAAAGTTAGATTCCCTATAACTTATTCAAGTGACATCAGAAGGTTCTGTAATATTTTTGAGAAGAATTGGAATGTTTTATTGTCGGATCCTGACTTGAGAGAATTGTTAGAAGATAGACCCAGCTTTTCTTTTAGAAATAAGAGGTCCTTAAAAAGGCAACTCTGTTATAAATCCAGAAACAATGAAAGAATGATTCTATCTGATAGGCAGGGGACTTTTCCTTGCAGAAATTGTACAGCATGTGACTGTTTATATAATAAATTTACATATTAACATCCTACACTAGGATTTATAATTGATATAGATTTTTATGCTGACTGCAGAACACAAAATTTGGTTTATTTCAGCTTCTGCACTGTCTGTCATGCCTTTTATATAGGCAAAACCAATAGGTGTCTAAAGGAACGTATCCTTGAACACCTTAGAGATATAAGAAATAAAAAAAGACACAAGTGCTTTAGCAAAACATGTGGAAGAAGAAGATAGGAAACATATTTTTAATTTCATGGTTTTAGAAATAATAAATAAAAGTAAGAGGGGAGGTGATATAAGGAATAAGGTAGAGGAAGCCAAACAAAGATGGATTTTACTACTTCAGGCAGATAGGTCTCCTGGATTGAACAATGCTGTTTCCTTGAAACCTTTTTTTAAAATCCAGACCACTAAAACATTAAGTAATATGGATTATTACATAAAATGTGTCTGTTATATGTATATTTTATTTCATCTTATGCAGAATATAAGGCAAATTAATGTACTGATGTATGCAATTTTAATTAGTCTATGTCATAGTTCTATATGTGTTTTCATTGGTTGAACCATATTTTAAATACCAATGTTTTAACTGTTTTTATGAGTCTGAAGAAGCGATCAGCTGACTTAGATCGCGAAAGCGCTTACTCTTGTTTAATAAAGTGGTGTGAAACTGCAAGTGAACCGTTTCCTACCTTGACTACTACATCTCAGTTACAACTTTTGGTTTTATAAAGGGCACTACTGTGAAGCTGCAAGGGATTTATTTCCTGACGTGGATTATTCCATTTTTATCTTCAGCTGTGGTCTAACCATTGGTCTTTTCATTTTTTCCTAAGCATATTAATTCTTAAACATTTTGTTTTCAGTGTCCAACCCTGTAGCACAGGAGGATAAAGTCCTTACTGTACCCCAGATGACCCAGGATCAACTAGCAGCACAGGTGTTGGGAGGACAGGACAAGGGGAGGATGGGAGTGAGCAGCTGATGCCAGCTCAGCCAACCTGGGGTTGGGGTGATGATTACTAGTTTCATGGCAATAGTAGCATTAAGACCTCACAAGGCTGCTGCAGGTTGGGAGGCAATCAGGGTACACTCCCTGGTAGCAGTATGGCATTGCACCAGAGTTTTCATTGGCCATGCGCATGAGTCAGGTAAGGCATGTCTGGTAGACTATGGCTGGTGACAGCTGATGGTCAGCTGTGGGGAAGGGAAGCAAGAAAGAAAATCAGTGGAGAAATATAATCTTAACCCAGAACTTTTTTTTGGCTTAAATATTGAAGTAGTCTTTCTTGACTTTAAAGAAATTAGAAAGTAACCAGTTAAGTGCAACTGCTCCTGACAGTGGTGCATATGCTGCACAATGCAAGCATGTAATGAAAGTACTGGATAAAGAAACTGTAACAAGTCAAAAACACAACACTTTGGTTATGCAGTTGTATTCTTCATAACTTCTACATTTTTGTTAATTTTTATAATATTTTCATTTCATAAAAGGGTATTAATTTAACAATCAGCACATTTTAAATTAACTCTTGGTTTGTTCCAGGCATCCTAACCAATTTTGTGAGATAACACATTCTTGGTCTTTGGTGTAAGGCTGATCAAAGCTCAGAAAAATTATATGAATGAGTTTATTACACCAAAAGAAATACTCAAGTTAATTTATGGGTATATCAAGATGAGATCTACCTGTGGCTTAAAATGTTTTAGGAAAATGTTTTTTAACTTTTTTCTATCTTAAACGCTTAATAAAATACAACACAATATAATTAACAAGGACTGAATTCTAAGTGACAAAATGAATGTACTGGTTAGGAGTATTACATCCCATAATGCTAAAATATAACCCTGCCTTATGATGACCTCTTTCTGAACTAAATCTTTTAGCATGACATTTTTGCACTAAAGTAGTAGCAGTTCTTTGTTTTTTATGCCACATTAGTTCCAACATGCGTTATTCCAAAAAGATGTCTGTTGAGTTCATCACAAAATATTATAGAAAAAATATCACAGCAAATTTGTAAGATACAGACTGTGCTGGTAAGATAAGTCTTTACTCAAGAAAAAGTTAGTTTAAATAATGCAGACAAACAAAAAACTCTGCAGTATTATGTTACACAAGAAAAGTTGAGTACAGTTAATACACATTAATGCAAAAATAGGAAAAGGGGTAAAAAGATGGATACATGGATGGAGGGAATAAAACCTGTGATACATTAAACACGTTGGTTTTTGTGTAGAGATATTCAGTTAGGAAACGCTTCTTCCTCTCATTTTCTCTCTCTCTCTCTGTTTGTCCCCATGTCAGTTCCACCAGTGTCTTGTTTGCAAATGCCTTCTGCTAGGAATTTTGCAGCAAAAAAGTGTGTCCTTTGTTTTTTATGTTTAAATGGGCTGTTCGGTTGACCCTTAGTAGCCACGACGCAGGCTCACACATGCAATAACATACAAGGAGATGAGATGCTTCAGTAACAGTACGGTGACACAGCATACAATTGTCTTCAGATAAAAACCACTTTCTTTACAATATAATTAAGAAATGATAGCTGTATGCCTGGCCAGCATCATTAAAGCTTGTACAAAAGCTAATTGTTTTACACAATGCTTTTTCATCTCCGCCCTAAATCCATCTGAGATGGAGTAATTCCTTATGTTGGAAAGGGTATGGTTCCAAGTAGAGGGTCCATGGTTTGTAAATGCTTTTTCTCCTATGGTTAGTTTGAATCTAGGTCTAACCAGAATAAATCCTGTGTATTTCCCTGAGAGAGGATATACATACATAATGAGAACAATGTGCTAATAGTAGCAGTCCTTAATGGCAAGGAGCGTTGCATACCTGATGCTTACCTTTCTTGCAATGGCTGCTAAAATAAACTGTACACTGACTAAAACTAACCACTATCATTTAGACTCTTGTATTCAATATTATTGCACCATAGTCTGAAGATGCCCCACTGGGATAAGTGCTTTACCAAAATCAACACAATCAATAAACATAAAAAACTGTTGTAGCATAAAGAATATGCTGTTCCCTGCAACAAATATACTACAACAAAGTTTGCATCTAAGTAGCAAAACAGTGCTATAATCAATAAACCATTATTGTTTCATTTAAAACTCAATCACAGAGGTGCCTGAAAACAAGCATGTTGAGAATGAACCATTTCCTTGACAGCTTGGTGTCTGCTTATACTGCAGTGGCATAAACACACACACACACACACACACACACACACACACACACACACACACACACACACACACACACACACACACACACACACACCATATTTGCTATTGTATATACATTCCTTATTCAGATCAGATAGCATGAAAAAATATTTTCATAGAGTTCATAGATTAGGACTAGGCTATTTGCCCTTGTGGGCCATTTTAAGCCTAGCCAAACTTCCTAGTCCAAAGATAAGAATCAAACTGTGTACCTTGTGTCGACAAGGTAAACACATTAAGCATTATGCTAACCCCCCCCATATAGTTTCTTTATGTCATCCACCAAGTCACGTTCCAGAAATTGGTAGAGTGCCAGCCTGTTCCTCACCATCATGTCATCCACTTCTAAGCTGTGCCCTGTCAGTGACCCTCCACTGAATGTAACAATCCTTAGTTAGTGTTTGTCAGATTGATTGGTTGATCAGTGATTGGCATTCATTTTACTATTACCTTTGACCACCAGTGGGTCTCTGGGCAGGATTAAGTAGAGTGCTGAAATTATTGAAGAAGAAAAGATGTTCTAATAGCACAGCCATTTGAATATAACAGGCATATGAGAATTATTTTCTCACTGTTGGTGACAATGACTTCATCAGTAATGCTGACGCTAGTGTATTGATCATCCTAGGTGATGCGTAAGAGTTTGTATTAGCTTTTGCATGCACCAACAAATGCATTGACTAATTGAGAAGCCAGGATTACCTCCTAAACAAATATGGTGGTAGTAGTCCATTGATTAGCCGCGTCATCTAAAGTGCTTGAAACGTATTGGCATCAGTGAGCTAGTTCTCAGTGATGTGGATTTGTCTTTAAGATCGGTATGATACCGGATTAAGCTGTGAAGGCAGCTATATGTCCATCAGCAGGACAGTTTTATGGCTGAATTACAAACCTGAGGATGTATGTTAGGAATGTAGATATTTTTACTGGATCACAAATGACTGAACAAATTTGACTGAAAACTCATTCACAGAATCACATTTGGCTGAAAAACTTTATTTCATCAAACATATCTTAAAAACTAGTTTTTTTTTTCAGGGGTGGCAAGCCCCCTGCACCCCATACTAATTCCACAGATACACAACAGTAGAAAAGACATAACAGTTACACACAGTGAATCATTGCTGATCTAGGAATACATTTCATACAAAACTTCATTACAGCAAACATTGCCTAAAAATACCTTTTGCGGTGGGCAAGCCCATCCTGCACTACTGTGTGGAGGGCTTTGGCCTGCATATGCCCCATACTAAAATGTATTAACTCAGTGGTCACAGAACAGTTGAAAAAAGAGAAAAAAACACACAGTGAATCACAACATTCTTTATGTTACAACTTTCAGTCAGTCAAGATTCAGTCAAATGTGATGCCAGTTAAATTGGTTTCAGTCAATGTTGTTCAGTCAATTCTAAATCAGTGAAATGTGACTCAGTCTAAACAACTGCTATCATTCATATCTATGTATGTATAGATATAGATACATGTTACCATTCATATCTAGGTCTGTATATAGATACATGTTGCCATTCAGATCTACGTCTGTATAGATATATATACGTTACCATTCATATCTAGGTTTGTTTAAATGCAGATACAAGTTACCATTCAAATCTAAGTCTGTACAGATACAGATACATGTTACCATTCATATCTAGTCCTGTATAGATATACATACATGTATAGATATACATACATGTTACCATTCATATCTAGGTCTGTATAGATATACATACATGTTACCATTCATATCTATGTCGGTATAGAGATACATACATGTTACCATTCATAAATAGGTCTGTACAGATATAGATACATGTTACCATTCATAGCTAAGTCTGTACAGATATAGCTACATGTTACCATTCATATCTAGGTCTGTACAGATACAGATACAGATACATGTTACCATTCATATCTATGTCTGTAGAGATACAGATACATGTTACCATTCATAGCTAAGTCTGTAAAGATATAGCTACATGTTACCATTCATATCTCAGCCTGTATAGCTATACATACATTACCATTCATATCTAGGTATGTATAGATACATGTTACCATTCATATCTAGGTCTGTATAAATACAGATACAGGTTACCATTCATATCTATGTCTGTACAGATATACATACATGTTACCATTCATATCTTGGTCTATATAGATATACATACATGTTACCATTCATATCTAGGTCTTTATAGATATACATACATGCTACCATTCATATCTAGGTCTGTATAAATATACATATATGTTACCATTCATATCTAAGTCTGTATAGATATACATACATGTTACCATTCATTTCTAGGTCTGTACAGATATACATACATGTTGACATTCATATCTATGTTTGTACAGATACAGATACATGTTACCATTCATATATAGGCTTATACAGATATACATACATGTTGCCATTTATATATATGTCTGTACAGATATAGCTACATGTTACCATTCATATCTACGTCTGTATAGATATACATACATGTTACCATTCATATCTGTGTCTGTACAGATATACATACATGTAACCATTCATATCTATGTCTATAGATATAGATAAATGTGCATTGTTCACATGTCATGGTTGACTGGCTGAACATAAAAATGTTACTATGCAATGAATAAACCTTGAATACACCAAACAGTTACATACTCAGCATCCATCACCTTCATTATCCTATGCAATTTTTGAGAAGTTCTTTTCCACAGAACAACATAAGATTACTTAATGCTGTGCAGAAGCCTGTACTTAAAATATATACTTAAACTGTGAAGAACATTGGTTCTTCTTATATCCTTGTGGATGTCAATCAGTGTTGCTGAGCAAGAATATGAAGAAACTGCATCTCCAGCTTTAATCTACAATCTGGACTTAAACAGAAACAATTTAGTAATTACTATAGAGCAAAGAATCTGTTTAGGTTTATTGGAAGACAGTCTCTGTCTAGATGTGTGTCAGTATTTAACAAAACAGATTTTATATAGAAGACCCCTCTTGTCAAGACACAGATGCCTCTGTTAAGAACATAGCTTATATGGAATATGCATCCTTACACCTGTATTCCAACATATGTACATTAATTTAGTGATTTATATTTATTATTTTTAATGCACTGTATTTTTACATTTTAGCATCCTGTACTTTGAAATACATTGTGCAAGTAATAGCAAGTGCATCAGTTCTGAAATCTAACATGATGAATTATAATGCAATCTGCATTTACCAAATGCATTGAATCCAAGCAATCCATGCTCCCATCAACACACAGAGAGAGCGAGTGAGGCAGAGAGGGAAAGAGAGAGAGAGAAAGATAGAGGAGTCTGATCTCATTCTCCATATCTAAGCATTACACACACACACACACACACACACACACACACACACACACACACACACACGCGCACACACACACACGTTGTCAAAGAATAATTAAACATAGAAACTTGGCGATACTAAACAAGGGGTAGCTGTAATGGGACTAGTGGTATTAGTCAGCCATGCTTCTTATTTTGGATTAAGTCAAAAATTCCTTCAGGATTTCTGATTTTATGACCATACTTTTACTAGGGGCTGTTTTTAAGTAGACAGACTATTTATGTATTAAAAACAGAAAGTATTTTCCTGGCATTCACTGCCATCTTTTATAGTTAAGGATACTGCCAGATCAGATATAGGTAACATCTTATAAGGTTCTGTGTTTAAAACACTAAAACTAACAGTACATGTCTCCAAAACAAAAATACGTTTGGAATGCTTCATTTGTTAAACATGGGTTAAAAATAACTACACTTATTTTTTTTTTTAAGCAATACTTCTGAACTCCATAGTAATTCAGAGCAATAAATGTCAGTTTAGTTCTTTTTTCAGTACTGGGTCAGATACAATGCAGATCAATAAACAGATTTGTTGGCCTTAGGCTTGCATGGTAAATCCTGTACTGGAAATGAGAAGGTCTGCATAAAAGGCACAGTATGAATATATCTACACAAGTAAATGCATGCCAGTAGATTGTATAGACTTTATCTTAGCTGCATAAGAAAGAAATTCTTCTGGAAAAGGCCCAGATGTGTAATAGTAAATATAATAAAGAGAAAAAAAATGCAGAATTTAATCTATAGATTTACAATTTATAGTGAGGTTACAGGAACTTCTTACTCAGAGAAAACGGTATAATTTTGAGAAATATTACCCCACTCTTTGGTAAACAGAATCATAGAGCTGATGAGACTTTTTACATGACAGACGTCTAGTATCTCAGATAAAACATGTATTTATTTCAAAAACAGATGTGTTTAACTAAAAGGCTATCAAGTGCATATTATTTTGCTAACTTACTTTTAGCAAGCCAAGCAAATTAATTTATGTAACTATAAGTGCATAAAATATGTTTAAAGGGCCATTAATTATGGGTTATATTCTACAGACCATGTTTTAATACTCTCCTAGTACTGTGCAGCTGATGTACCATATAGTCCTGAAGAGTCCTTTAAATTTATATATATATGAACTATTACAGTCTCAGATACAGCCAGGATATTTATTACTAAAGACTGTTATAATTATTATTATTATTATTATTATTATTATTATTATTATTATTATTATTTGTTATGCATTTATATATCAACCCATATATAACAGCAATGGAACTCAATGGTTTTGAAAACAGTGTGTTAATCTCCATGTGTTCTTATGTGTTGGAGCAAGCTGAATTAAAAAATTATTAGGTTTTATGTCTCTACATACTAAAAAAATTGCATTTTATTTATTTAAATTTGTTAACTAGAAGTATGTAACCGGGAAAACACATTTTCAATTAGCTCGGCTTAGTTAATGCATAAAAAAAAAATCAATGGTGTACAAGCACAAGATATGTGATGTTGTCATGTTGCTCTTCTTTATGTTTCCACTTCTTTTCACCCATAAATCCTTGGCCAACCCAGCCCATGTGGTAGTACTGGGGACACTAAGTTAAGAACACCTGGGGCAAGCCTAAGCACCTGATGGTCAGCTGGAGAGCACATGATGGGCAAAAATTATGCACACATAATACATTCAGCATAGATTTAATTGTACAATATGCAACATCCCACTGTAATCAGAGGAAGTGGGCAGTGTGCCCAAATAATATCAGGCAGTGTAAAAAATTAAACTAATGAAATGATTCGAAACACAACGAGGCAAACGTTGTACGACAAGTGATCATAAAAAACACACACAATTCTAAATGAAATAGAACCCGAAGGAGGAGGATGAAAGCAGCAACACAAATGATTTTGCATAAGGATAACTGACACCATGATAAATCACGTGAAATGTATGCTCAAGCAAGTAAATACAAAGGTATAGTTACTCTAGCTGTGAAATACATTTCTGTCAATGTCAATGGCTTAAATAACAGCTGTAAAAGAGGAAGCTTACAAAGATATCCTAAGCTATGAAAAGCGCAAGTAGTATTTTTACAAAAAAAACACATCTTATACAGCAAGACATTAATAAAATTAATATGCATAATTACACATTACTAGCAAGTTCAGAATATAATAAAAAGCGAAGAGGTGCAGCAGTATTATGGAGAAAGACTACCTTGATGCCCAAGATCATAAATACAATCAATGATAACTCGGGAATGTTTTGTTTAGTGTCAGTATTAATAAATGGTTTGTCTTATACCCTAGTAAACAACTACTAGATACCAGGACTGGTTGTCAGGGTAGCCAAACAACATTTAGAGGACATTATACAACAATCCAAAGGTAATACAATAATTGCAGGAGATTTTAATTATATAATGACAGACGATGACACAATACTAAAAACACATGCAAGAAATCTCCACTATCAAAGTTACTTACAGAGTTTACTGACTCATATAGTTTAGTAGACATTAACACATACGCTGAACAAGATTCATTGATATTCACACATTACTCACATAGACATAACACCTTTTCCAGAATATATAGAGTGCATATAACAAAACATCTTAGCACAAAAATAAGCAAAGTCAAATCAATCAGCTGCCCCTTCTCAGACAGTAATTCAATAAACTTTTGAGATAGATTTTAACTTTAAGAGAAAACTTAAAATCATAAGAATTCCAGCCTATATAGCAAACCTTAAAGAGTTTAAACAATACTGTGCTGCAGAGATGCAAACATTTCCAGACATAAACCTCACAGACAAGGTAGCAGACATATATATATATATATATATATATATATATATATATATATATATATATATATATATATATATATACACACACATATACACTCACACACACACACACACACACATATATATATATATATATATATATATATATATATATATATGTGTGTGTGTGTAGGATGCAATGAAAGCATATTTATATGGGAAGGCGGTGGACTGGTATAAAAACAAACAAAAGCACTGGAATAAATAACTGGCAGAACTACAAGCTAAAATAGATAAAATTAAATTAGATATTCATAAAGGCAACTTAGCTTCAGGAAAAGAATTAGAAGATCTCAACAAAAAAATACTTAGAGATATTGGACCATAAAACAATGATTGATCTAGAGAAGGTCAAACTATGTGCTTACTCTATGAATCCAAAAAATCAAAAATCAAAGGAGAATAGCTAACAGGACAAAAAGAATGATAAAGGCAAATCAGGTAAAAGAAATATACAATATAGACAAAAAAAAAAAGAAAAGTATCAGATTTAGAAGGAATTCTAGAAGCCTTTAGAGTGTATTTTAATAAACTCAGCAGTCAAGAAAATAAAGTAGAATTAAGTGAAAATATAAAACTAAGACTATCAGATGAACACAAAAAAATAATAGATAAAGATGTACCTATGACAGAAATTAAAGCACAAATCAAGAAACTAAAATTAAACATAGCCCCAGGTAATGATAGTATGACACCAGATATGTTTAAATTACTGTCTAATAATGCATTAAATCTACTACTAAGTGTGTTCACATCACTTAAAGAAGATAATATATGCCCTTCTTCTTAGAAATACACTCAGGTATTACCAGTTTTGGAACAAGATAAAAAACTGATGACCTCATATAGACCCATAAGTTTATTATATATAGATTATAAAATATTTATGATAGTTTATCCAAACTGAATGCCATTATTGATAGAAAACAATCAAACAGGATTCATTAAAAACAGAACTACATATGACAATATAAAGAGAATTTTGTCTCTTATTGATTTCATAAACACAACAAAAAATAAAATTAATATCATTTACTTAAATATTAACAGTACATTCAATTCCATGAAATGGGATTACCATTGGCTTGCACTGATGGAGTATGGATTTCAAAAAATTTTACCTCACTAATAAGGTCTCTTCATGATAAATCTTCGGTGTACATAAAAATAAGATCCTGTTTGTCAGAGCCTATTACCATTACAAAAGGTACAAAACAGGGTTGTCCACTTTCTCCTTTGTTATTCGCATAAGTAATAAAACCATTAGCAAATTTTATATGTGCAAACCCAAACATTCCAGGAATTCAACTAGATACTGACCTTGAGTTAAAGATTCAGCTATTTGCAGATGACATTTTATTGACTTTAAAAGAAGACAATAACACACTAAAAGAACTATGGAAAGCAACCAAACAGTTTAAGAAGATTTCTGGAATATCATTTAATGAAAATAAAACCAATATGTTACTAATAAATATGAACAAAAAAATCATTAAATAAAAAAAATCATACATATCTATCTAGAAATTATACAATCAAATACTTAGGAGTTAAAATTACAAATGACATAGATACAACAGTGCAACTAAACTATAAAGAGATTATGGATAATATCGAAGAACACATACAAAAATGGAATAGCCTATTTTTTACCATGAAGGAAAGACTATATATAATTAAAATTATTTTATTCCCAAAATTCTATATTTTATATAAGCTTGCTTGCTACCTCCACCTAAATCATATTTAAAACAATTTGAAGGGTTAATAATGAAATTCTTATGATACCCTAAAAACCTAGAGTTGCCCTAAGACATATATATAATCATCTGCTTTAAAAACAGTTTCTCTATGGTTAAACAAAGAATATAATTCCAAATGGAAACTAGTATATGAAAAAAAAATCTGGTTAAAAACCACTCATGACACAATAAATAAAGATATGGAAATAGTACTGAATAGCTTACTTGGTTATTGAAGGAATATATGGCAATAGGGAAACACAAAAATATAATTTCTAAATACATTATCAATACCCTAAAGTCTTTTATGCACTTTGTAAACAAAAATTTGGATATAAAAGCATGGTGTTTTTTCATATTCCCAATAGCATATACACAAAATAATATTATAACTCAGGACTCAGTAGCAGTTAAAACACTTAGTAAGAATGGTCTAATTTACTGGCATCACTTGATAAACACTAATAAAGTACTAATAACAGAACAAATTATTGAGTTCAACATTGAAAATAACAAGTGGTTAACATTGCAGGGATTAAGACAAACAGTTTTAAACCAACAGGCAATAATATAGACGGCTGTTAGGTAAAAGATTCCTAAGTTCATACAGCAGTTAATAATGCTGATGGAATTTCTCACAAATGGGAAGGGAATTTTATCATTATTGTACAAATTAGTTAAAGAAACAAGAGTTCATAATAAACAAAATATACGGAAATACTCTGAAACATTTAATGGTAAAATGTCAGATGATGAAGAAAAAAAAATAATTCTTACATCTCAAAAACTAAAACCTTTATCACTATATTGGCAACTTTTCAAATGGCAATTTAGACATAGAACATAATTAACACCACACAAATTAGAATTAATATATAATAAAGAAAATAGATGTTGGAGGTGTAAATCACAACCAACAGCCAATTGGCAAAACATGTTCTATGAATGCCATTTACTTAAACAATATTGGAAAAGTGTAAACTATTTGTTACAGGCACTGTTCACTGATAACTTCCAACTTACAAAATCCCTAGTTTTGTTGAATACACCTGTGCCGTCTTGTGTTCCAAGACAAAAATATGTAATTTTGTGGACTCTCCTTACTATTGCAAGGAAAAATGTTACACAGAACTGGAGAGCTGTAACTCCTCCCAATTTTAAACATTTAAAGAACATGGTTTTATCACTCTTACAGTTGGAATTGAAAACAATCAAGGAAAGAACAGATGACCTACTTCCTTAAGCATTACCTGGCAGAAAGTAAATCAAGTGCTGGAAATAGAAGACTGTAGTAAATTATATTATTATTCAAAGATACATTAAAGAAAACAAAGTTTTTCAAGTATAGACATCCTATGTAAATGGTTTTGTAATGTTTGTTTTTGGAATTGATTCTCCACTTTAAAACTTTGATTATGTAAATATTTCTTTGATATACATACTGTATATATGTTTATGTTTCTGAAAATCAATAAAAATGTATTCAATAAAAAAAAAAAAAAAAAAAAAAAAAAAGGAAGTAAATAAGGACCACTGGAGCATACAATAATACAATGGTGAAGGCAAAAGGTATAATGACATTGCACAACTAACAAAAAGAAATGGGCAAATAATAGAGAGAGAAGAAATGCTAACCAAATGATTGGGCAAAACTGAATAAACAGTTTCACAGACTGATATGGCAGGGAAAAGAAATACGCAAGATTAAGTAATTTCCTTCATAACTGTAGATAAACTTAGACTGAGAATGTTTTAAAGCTTTTTTTTTTGAATGTTTGTTTACATTACAGATATTTCAAGGAATGGTGCAATTTGTTCTACAGTTTATCTATGGCTACAAGAAGATATCCAGAGTATTTGATTTTTTTGTGTACGGAAATATACTGATCTATTACCATAAGTATAAAGTAGTTTATTGTTAAAATGTAACTAGATTTGAACTAGATAGTCACCAAATTCAAGCCAACTCACATTATAAAGGGAGGAACAGTTCTAGCACCTACTCAAATTAATGATAGAGAGAAGGTTGTAATTTTATGAGGATATTGACCAGGGACTGCCTTTCATCAGCTGGTGCCCTAGGCAAAAGGGTTCCACAGCACCCCTGTCAAACCACCCAGTGCCCCCATCCTAGTCTAGCTACACCATCCAGATTACTGAAAAAGCACCCCTGCTAGAGCAGCACCCTAGGAGGCCTCTTAGTTGGTCTATGCCTTAGGCCGACTATGATACTGACAGAATAGACAAGACATAGAAGAAAGTAAGGACTCACTGTTGATTGATGAACAGTGTCACTAACAAATGGTTTGTCTTACTATTGCTTGCAAAGTTTTTGCTTTTTGCTCATTAATGGGAACTACATTATGTTCATGTGATTCTGTCATAAAAGGTTAAATACTCAAAAGAAAGAACCTCAAATGATAGAATGAGAGAACCAGAAATAGAGAATCAGAAAACATTGAATGATTACTAAGAGCAAATTGCAAAACACTGAATATTTCTCTTCCACCAAAAATAAGTTTTACATCAGTAAACCTGAGCTACAAAACTGAGATCAAATGTCATTTTGGAAGTGGTTCTGTTAGAGAAAAGTTTTTTAGTAATGTAATTTGTAGGGTTAGAGTTAGCAGACTTGAATGAGGTGGTACAGGGGGGGCAGTACCACAGAAGTAAGACAAAAGTATACAGAGCATACACAACATAAAACATGCACAACCCTGACTCTATCCCTTTACCTTCCCCTTACTCTAAACCGAACCTGTGAACACCTGCATATTCATACCAACATCTGTAACACACTCTTGCACATCTTCACAACCACTGCTTCTGCAACTACCATTATTTTTTCTGCACGCTTCAACTTACACTATAGAAAACTAAATTATAGGTTCATAGGTTCATACTAGGCTATCTGCCCTGGGGCAATTATAAGCCTAGCCCGATTCTGTATGGCTTACGCCACCCCTTGATTTGAGTATACTGTGCCCTTTTTAAGGTTTAGTTTACTGTGCCTCTGTCTAATAGTGACACAGGAGTAATCCCTGGGACAAACCTACGATCCCCCATCCACTTATCGAGATTCGTCTTGAAGAGATTCAGTGAGGTGCTCTGCCTCACATGAACTGGAATTCTACCCCAGAGCAAAGGGAGCCTCTGGGTTATGAACCTGTCCCTCCAGCAAGTTCTATTTATTTCTGTGCTGAGGTTCAAGTCCCTCGAGCGTGTGGCTCTAAGGGATTTAGATTTACTGAGGTGGAGCATGTCCATTAATTCTGGATTTGACATAGCTTTGTATGTCAGGCATAGATCGCCTCGAAGTAGGCGGTATGCAACTGAGTAGAGTTGGAGTTTTTTTAACCGAGCAGCATATGGCATCTGTTTGAGACCCTTGATCCTCTTGGTGAGATACTTTTGGGGTCTTTCTAATTGCTGCAGGTGTCGGGTAAGGTACATCCCAAAAGGGGCATTGTATTCTATGATGGGCCTGATGAGGGATGAATAAAGGGGCACGATTACCTCTCTTGATTTAGATCTGAAACCCTTTGTGATGAGGTGGGCTATGTAGAAGGTCTTTCTAACCACTTTGGCAATGTGGTTTTCAAAGGAGAGATTGCTATCAACTTGGGTCCCCAGGTCCCTAATAACTTTCTCTGTACTTAATGGGTTTCCGCCTATGTGGTAATTTGTGGGCACATTGTTTTTGTCAAAGGGTATGACTATACATTTTTTGGCATTTAGCTTTAAACCATGGCGCTGGCACCAGTTATCTGTCTCTGTGAGACCTTTTTGAAGGATGTTTGTGTCAGCTGGAGAGTTGATTATGGCGCCCAGTTTGCAGTCATCTGCGAACTTGGTGAGCCATAGTCCTCCCACGTTTGCCTGTACCTCGGAAAAGTATATACCGAACAAGAGTGGTCCCGGGACAGAACCCTGTGGGACGCCACTTGTGACCGGTTTCGAGTCTGACATGGCTCCAGCAACTCTCACTCTGTGGGTTCTGTCTTTGAGCCAGTTTGCGACCCATCTTGTGACATAGGGGTTTATATTTAAGCTGGATAACTTATCTATGATGCCCGAGTGGGGTATTGTGTCAAATGCCTTTGCAAGGTCCAGATAGGCTGTGTGGACTATCTTCCCTTCATCTATGGCTTTGGTGACTGTTTTAAAGAAGTCAACCAGGTTCAAAAGGCAGGATCTGCCCTTGACAAAGCTGAACTGGGTAGGATCTAGTGTCTGTAGGTCCCCAATGTCTTTGTTTATGAGCTCCATGATGATCCTCTTCATAGCCTTGCAGACTAAGCTAGTCAGGCTTATGGGGCGATAGTTTCCAGGGTCCGTAGAGGCTCCACCTTTGTGGAGTGGGACCACTGTTGCTGTACGCCATTCTGTGGGCACATATCCTGTAGTGAGGCTGAGATTGTATAGCTGTTTTATTTGAGGGATTAGTTCCTCTTGTAGTTCATGTAGGATGCAACCTGGGACGCCATCTGGTCCCATGGAAGCAGTGTTTTTTGCTTTGGAGAGGGCAGCCTTCACCTGAGCATCTGAGATGTTTGGGAGGCAGCCCTCTGCCGGGATAGATACTTGCTCTTTTGGGGGAGGGGGTGGAGAAGTTTGCACTGAACCTGTCTGCCAGGATATTGGCAATGTCTGTGGGTTCAGTGTATTTTTTGTCGTTTAGAATCAACTCAGAACAAGTCTGGGAGTTGCATCCCAGGTTTCTAACGTAACTGAAAAAAGCCTTATGATTGTCTTTGGTGTCCTGTGCAATTTTTCTCTCGAAGCTGGCCTTGGAGGATTTTATGAGGGATCGTAATGTTTTGCTAGTACTGATCAGAGATGCCTTCCCTATTAGGGATTTTGCTCTATCATGTAGTAGCTTCCTCCTTCTGTTGTACAGTTTATTTATGGCAGGGGTCCACCAGACTGGAAGCCTGCCTTTGGATGATTGGGTCTTGGCTTTGTTTGGGATAGCATGATCCATGCATTCCTGGAGATGTCCGTAGAATGCATTTATATAGGATTCTGCAGTTTGGGCTGTAGTTTCCACTGGCCCTGGGGCCTTGAAGGATTCCACTTCAGTTTTGAGAAGTGAGAAGTTTGCTTTTGAGAAGTTTTTCACTGTGGTTTTGTGGGCTGGGGTGGGGTCGGGATGTGGACATCCAGTGAAATTAATTTATGGTCTGATCTTACCAATGAGGGATATACTTCTGGTGTGGAGCATAGAGTCCCCATGTTGGTAATGATCAGGTCTAGTATGTTGTCCCCTCTTGTGGGAGTGGTGACTAGTTGTTCCATAGCATTTGAGTTTATAATTTCCAGCAATCTTTGGGCTAAGGTGCTGGGGCTTGAGTAGTGCTCCCAGTCAATGTTTGGGTAGTTGAAGTCACCCAATATAATGGTTTTCGGAAAGATCTTCATGTTCTCCAATGTTTTCAGGAAAGCCGAATGGGATTCCTGACTTTGAGAGGGTGGTCTGTAGGAAGCAGTCTTGCCCACTGTTAGTTGCACATGGATGGTCTCCGATACTTCGTGCAATGCCACTAACCTGGAGGTGTGGATATCCTTGATAAATATGGAAACTCCCCCTCCGTTTGTGGTTCGGTCTGGGTTTTGGGGCCGAAAAGCATGATATGAGGTATAGCCTGGTAGTACTGGGGTGCTCTCTGGAGCCTTGAACCAGGTTTCTGTCACTGCACAGATATCGATGTTCTCCATACTGAGGAGAGCTTCGAGTGTGTGCATCTTGAGGTTAAGACTTCTGGCATTTAGCAGCATTACCCTTAGTTTCTTGTTCCTTGTGCTGTCTATGGGGGTGGGTTTGACTTTTGAGCCTTGCCTAAAAAAGGCACTATGGAGGTGGCAAGAGCCTTTGCCAATATCCAAAAGCCCAGTGGTGACAGGTGCAAGCCGTCCCTAGCGAAGCAACGTGGCTTGTCGAGCATGTCATCCCAGGCTGACAGACACTGGATCCCCTTTGAATGACACCAAAATTTTAGCCAATTGTTAAAATCGATCATTTTGTCTTTGTACTGTGGCATCATTCTAGATGAGGGTAAGATGCTGCTCAAGGTCAGGGTCATACCAGCCTGGGCTACATGATCAGAGAGCTCCTCTATGTCTCTTTTCATGTAGTCCAGGGAGATACGTCTCAGGTCATTCACACCAGCATGTACAATGACTGAGTCATATTTGTATTTGCTTTGGAGTGACCTGAGTGCTTGCGTTATGTGTCGGATCCTAGCACCCGACAGGCAGCTCACCGTGACCTTCTCTTTATTCAGCCTGGTGAGCGGGACATCAGTGTGTCTGACAATAGAGTCACCTATAACAAGAGTATCAGGTGTGCTATTCAGCCTTAAGGGCTGTGGCTGTTTGGCACACTGACTTTGTGGGTTATGTGTGTTTTGTTTTGAGGTAGCGTTTGCTTGGATGTCTGCTTTGGAGGTCTCTGTTGCTTAGGTAGATTTTTATTTAGAGCCTCCGAGTATGTTTTTGTGTATTTATGTGTTTGGTTCGCTGATGTGGTGGGACTATGTGATACTGGAATTGTGTTGTGTGAGGTTACCTTCTCCTCCTGACTGGTTACACCACTTTTGAGATGAGAGAGCTCAGCCTCCAGTTTGGCTAAATAGTTGCATCTCTCACATATATTTGAACCTGTTTGGAGGAGGAGAGGGTTGTCCGTGTACATGAGACAGTTGTAACATTGCCTCAAAATTCGCAGATTCACCAGCTGGACTGGAGAGGAAACCATTGACTGACTTTGGACATGCTAGAGTAATAGGGAAACTGAATTTAAGATGGACCAATAGAGGACAGGGTAATCGTAGAGAGTATAAGAGTAAGTAGTGCTTATGGTTTAATAGTGCTAACTTGTAGGATTACTTAATTGGACCAGTGAAGGGCCTTAGAATGAGAATATGGTGTTTAAATTGAGAGATAGAGCAGTTCTAAGGGAAAATGTGAAGAGCAGACTTTGTGGAGCCAGGAATAGTTTAAACCCAATTAGGTGGCGCTGCCCGCTGTTGCGCTATGCACAAAAACTCGCAAAACCGCGCAAAAGAGGGTTTTAAAAGAGGAAGATGAAGGAGTTTTGGAATTGACCCAAAATGGCCAATAAAATTACAGTTTCAAGTCAGTAACCACTCCCACAAGGGCAGGCAGGCTGCTCAATGTTTTTCACTGCCACTGATCAACAGAGAGACTTTCCTTTAGCCCAAGCAAAAAATGGCCTCACAGAAACTTAAAAACAGTTCAAGAACAGCAAGCCTGTAACTGAACTTTTTTAAATCTCAGAAAAGTGGGAAAAAAGCAAGATTTTTTTTTTTTTGTTTTTTCAGAGATAGCAGAGGTTAACAAGTATCAACAAGTTATAACAGTGCAGTAAATGACCCCACACAAGAGTGCTAGGCCAAAGACAGATAAAATGCAAGTTTTGAGAAAAAAACGATTTTAAAAATAAGTGCAAACAGGAAATTCAGTAAACAGCTCTAGGTTGTACTCTAAATACAGTTACTAATGCAGAAATAAAATTTAACAAGCCAGAAAATGCTCAAAATAGGCGGCTATGCAGAAAAACTTAGCAAATAAACAGAGGAAAAATACTTAAAGTCTCAAAAGTGGCTCCTTTCTTCTCTCAGCATTTTCTCCTCTTGGTGGGTGCTTCACCAACAGCCAGCAAGCCTGAAAAGATGCCAAAACCATGAGGCAACCAGGTTTTAAGAGAGGAAGATGAAGGAGTTTTGGAATTGACCCAAAATGGCCAATAAAACTACAGTTTCAAGTCAGTAACCACTCCCACAGGGGCAGGCAGGCTGCTCAATGTTTTTCACTGCCACTGATCAACAGAGAGAGACTTTCCTTTAGCCCAAGCAAAAAATGGCCTCACAGAAACTTACAAACAGTTCAAGAACAGCAAGCCTGTAACTGAACATTTTTAAATCTCAGAAAAGTGGGAAAAAAGCAAGATTTTTTGTTTTTTTTGTTTTTTCAGAGATAGCAGAGGTTCACAAGTATCAACAAGTTATAACAGTGCAGTAAATGACCCCACACAAGAGTGCTAGGCCAAAGACAGATAAAATGCAAGTTTTGAGAAAAAAACGATTTTAAAAATAAGTGCAAACAGGAAATTCAGTAAACAGCTCTAGGTTGTGCTCTAAATACAGTTACTAATGCAGAAATCAAATTTAACAAGCCAGAAAATGCTCAAAATAGGTGGCTATGCAATACATGATTCACCCAAGTGAGTATTCGCTCATTTCTGCATCCACAAAACATTTTCAATCAAATGAGTATTTAGCTTTTTGAATTATAACTCTGTATCCATCTCAAACGTCATCAATATGTCAAGTCAGATAATATTGCAAAAGTGTTTAGCCTGAGTTAGAAAAGATTAGGGAGGTGAGACTTTATGATAAGCACATACTTAGTTTAACTTGACTTAAGGTATACATAAAGCAGAGACCCAGCCTGAAAGGTATTCAAACTAGTCTGTAAATGCTTTGTAATGAAGCTGATGAAGCAATCTATTCAGAAAAGACCTGAGCCCTTGGCACACTACTACAACTGAGTTGTTAGGGAGTCTGGTCATATTATTAACAACAATAGTAAAAGGGAGGGAGCTTGGTACAGAACGCCAAGGAATGCCAACATCAACAGGCCTTTTATGATTGAAGGCAGAGTTCCAAGTCAGAACATGAGTTCTATTAGTTAAATAATCAAGGAATTGTGTATTGGAAGTAAAAGGGACTCTAAGACTGGCCAAAATTTCTCCAGTTTACAGTAGCATGCAGTGTCAAATACTTTTCCAGGTCAAGAAATACAGCACCAGCAATGTTGCCATGGATTAACTGGGAGTGAATGTATGCAACTGTATCAGAAAGACCTGTATCTGGTCCAGGGAAAAAAGTCAAAAATCATGTTAGGAGTCTGAGATGATGCTTGGGCTCATTAGATAGTGGAGGCGCTATAAGAGAATAACCTCAAGAGCTTTAGATAAAGGGATAGCTGAGTCAAAGGCCTGTAGCTGTCCATTGTAACTAGTGGTCCACTCTTACGAAGAGCTGCGACTTGAGCTTTCATATGGTGTGAACTTGACCATAATTAATGGAATCATTTATAAATATGACAACTGAAGCAGGTGATTACTACTTATTTCAATAATTCTTCTGGGAGCTCATCACTTTCAAAAGATGCTTATGAGCCTGAACACTAGAGCTGGTTTTCAGAATAAAAGCAGTACATAAGAGATGAGGATGAAAACAAGAAATAGTATCAGAGTTGTTAATTAGACGTTACTTTTCAGATAATCATGAAGAGGTTTAAAATCCTTTAGATGAGGAAAGGTTGAAAGGATACAGCTGCAATCATGATGAAGAAGCTGATCAATCCTCCAACAAAATTTATTGTTGTTGAAAAATGTACTGCTGATTCAGCTAACAAGATTTTTTTCTGCTATCAAGAATGGCTTAAAGTCACCCTTGAATTATAGTTAAATATAAAATGTGTAAACTATGTCTTTTGGACATCATTGGTTTTATCTTAGGTATAATGTATGACACTGTAGTGGATCTGAAACACCTTCTCCTCACAGGGATGATAGGAAAAAATAGTTATATAAAATACTGCGTCACCTTGTCATACATATCAGTAGGCAAAAGTAAGAGCTGACAGAAAAGTGACTGACAGCAAATACTTCATTTTTATAAACAGGCAACAGCTGAATATTGTGAATGTTGGCATATTTCAGTAACAGAAGAAATAGTAGGTTATGACTTTAATATCAGTCACTATGCCCTGACATAATCACTCATGCAGTTTTAATAGCACAAAAATCTAGTCCAGGCTGCTCTCTGAGAAATAAAACTGGCAATCTGAATGTGAGTATACAGTTGAATGACAGGATGACTACAGTCATCAAAGAAAAATGTCCAGTTGGTATTCAAGTCACCCATTATTATGTGGACAAAACAGAAGTACACAAACAGCCAATGCAAAGCCTCATCTGCTACATACGAATTAGTGCCTGATTCGCTGTACATATAGGCAAATCTAACCACATTTGGATTTCTGCTGAAATTAATAATTAGCGCTTGTATTTGCAGGTTGGGTGGTATCGGCTTATCATCAAAAATAAACAAGATTCTCTAAGAGTTAGCTAAACCACCAGCAGCACCTTTATGACTTCTGTTATCCCTGATAGTGCTGTCAACAGGTGGAGTCATATCAGCAACATTATCAGGTAAATTCCATAATATCTTAGATACACTTAGAATATCTGGACTGTATTGGTGAAGCCAGGAGTGAATTAAATGATCTTTACTGTAAATAGTTCTCATAGGTTCATAGGTTCATACTAGGCTATCTGCCCGAGGGCATGTACAAGCCTAGCCCATAGTTTTGTGGCTTACGCCACCCCTTTAGTATGGGGAACTATACCCATTATTTTGCTGTGCCTCTGTCGAGCAGTGACACTGAGGTAATCCCTGGGGTATATCTGCGATCTCCCATCCATTGGTCAAGATTTCTCTTGAACAAGGCCAGCGAGGTGCTCTGCCTCACATATACCGGGATTTTGTTCCACAGCATAGGGAGTCTTTGGGTGATGAATCTATCCCTCCAGCACGTCCTATTAATAGCCATGTCGAGATTTAAGTCTCCCACCCTTGTGGCTCTGACGGATCTAGATTTTTTGAGGTGAAGCATATTCATCAAATCTGGGTTTGACATGGCCTTGTATGTTAGGCAAAGGTCACCTCTGAGCAAGCGGTAGGCGACTGAATAGAGCTGGAGTTCTTTCAGTCGGGTAGCATAGGACAGATGTTTGAGACCCTTTATCCTTTTGGTGAGGAACTTTTGTGGCCTCTCCAGCTGCTGCAAGTGTCGGGTCAGATACATTCCGAATGGGGCATTGTACTCAATCATTGGTCTGATGAGTGATGAGTACAGGGAGACTATGACCTCCCTTGATCTAGATGAGAATCCCTTCATGATAAGGTGGGCAATGTAGAAGGTCTTCCTAACTACTTTAGCTACATGGGTGTCGAATGACAGACTACTATCAACCTGGGTCCCCAGGTCCCTGATAACTTCTTCTGTGCTCAGTGGATTGCCACCTATTTGGTAGCTAGGGGTAACCTTGTTTTTCCCGAAGGGTATGACTATGCATTTTTTGGCATTTAACTTTAGGCCATGGCTTGCACTTATTTAGGCCAGTTCTTGCACTTATGTAGCAATGTTAACACATTTGACATGGTCCAAATGTATTTAAAAGGATCTAGGAAGGTACATTTGTTTAGAAAACCTGGGCTATAATGCACATGGTCAGAGAACAGAGATACAGCAGGAGAAAAAAATTTAAATCTGCTACATTTATGTTTTATCTTATTTCATCATCACCATCATCATCATCATCATCATCATCATCATCACCATCACTAACCCCCCTTATCTGACATTTTTCTACATGGGATTAGAATGTCACATCAGCTGTTTCCACCTCTCTCAATTCACTGCCACTCTTCTACCTTCAGTGTTCATTCATAAACTGCCATTGGTCTTCATAGGTTCATAGGTTCATAGGTAGGTACTAGGCTATCAGCCCAAGGGCCTACATAAGCCTAGCCAACAAGGTACCATAGCTTACGCCACCCAAGAAAGTTATTTTCCTGTGCCACTGTCGAGCAGAGACACAGAAGTGATCCCCGGGGTGTATTTCCTATTTCCCATCCACTCATCAAGATTTTTCTTGAAGAGTGCTAATGAAGAACTTTGCTTGACATAGATGGGTAGCCTGTTCCAGAGTATAGGAAGTCTCTGGGACAGGAATCTATTCCTCCAGCATGTCCTGTTTATTGTGGTGACAAGGTTTAGGGCCTTAGAGCATGTAGCACGAAGGATTGGGATTTCTTTAGGTGCAGCATGTCCAACAGCTCTGGGTTTGACACAGCTTTATATGTTAGGCAGAGATCACTTCTGAGTAGGCAATATGCTACGGAGTAAAGCTGGAGTTTTTTGAGGTGATCAGTGTAGGGCATTTATTTGAGGCCAGTAATCCTCTTTGTGAGGTACTTCTGTGGCCTTTCCAGCTGCTGCAGATGTCTTGTGAGGTACATTCCAAAAGGGGCGTTGTACTCTATAATGGGTCTAATGAGTGTCGAGTAGAGAGGAACAATGACCTCTTTTTTCCTGGATGAGAACCCTTTTATGATGAGGTGTGCCACATAGAAGGTCTTCCTGACTACTATGGTGATGTGACTATCAAAGGAGAGACTACTGTCCACCTCGGTCCCAAGATCTCTTATCACGCATTCGGTGTTAAGTAGATTGCTGCCTATGTGGTAGTTCATGGGTACAGAGTTTTTACCAAAGGGGATGACACTGCACATTTTGGCATTGAGCTTGAGGCCATGGCTCTGACACCAGGCATCTGTCTCAGCGAGGCCCTTCTGTAGGATGTCCACATCATTTGGGGACTTGACTATGGCTCCTAGTTTGCAGTCATCTGTGAACTTCATTAGCCAGAGGCCTTCTGTGTTAGCCTGTACTTCAGAGAAGTAGATAACAAACAGGAGAGGTCCCAGGATGGAACCCTGTGGTACTCCACTTGTCACTGCTTTGAGGTCAGATTTGGAGTCTGCAACTTTTACATTGTGGGTTCTGTCAGTAAGCCAGTTGGCAACCCATCTTGTAATGCAGGGATTTATACCTAGTTTAGTGAGTTTAGCTATAATTCCCAAATGGGGGATGGTGTCGAAAGCCTTGGCGAGGTCAATATAGGCTGTGTGAACCACCTTACCCTCATTTATGGCTTTGGTGACTGCCTCAAAGAAGTTGATCAGGTTCAGGAGGCATGATCTGCCTTTCACAAATCTGAACTGGGTGGGATCCAGAGTTTCGTTCCATGGCCTTGCAGACAAGGCTCGTCAGGCTAATAGGCCGATAGTTCCCGGGATCAGTGGTGGCTCCCCCTTTGTGGGTTGGGATAACTGTTGCTGTGCGCCATTCAGTGGGCACAAAGCCTGATGTGAGGCTATTATTGGACATGGTGCTTAAGTGGGGAGCCAGTTCATTCTGAAGCCTGGGATGTTGTCTGGTCCCATGGATGCTGTGTTTTTGGCTTTAGAGAGTGCAGCTTTTGCCTGCATAGTTGTGATTACAGGGACTCTGCATTCTTCCTGTATAGATATGGGCCCTTTAGGGGGTGAGGAGGGGGTAAAGTTAACACTGAGCCTTTCTGCCAGGATGTTGGCAATATCAGTTGGTTCTGTAATTTTCTTGCCTTTGTGCTGTAACTCAGAGCAGATCTGGGTGTTGCCATCGAGATTCTTGACATAGCTATAGAATGCTTTGCGGTTGTCCTTGGAATTAGTGGCGACTTTGTAGCTAGCTTTGGAGGATCTTATAAGGGATCTCAGCTTCTTACTGAGGCTGACCAGGGAGCTCCACCACTCATAGGATTTTACTCTCTTTTGCAACAGTTTCTTCCTTCTGTTGTACAGTTTGTTTATGGCAGGGGACCACCAGATTGGATTCTTTTTTTTTGAGGATAGCGTCTTGGTTCTGTTTGGGATAGCATGATCCATGCACTCGTGTAAGTGCTTATAGAGTGCATTTGTGTAGGATTCAGCAGTTGTAACTGTGTTGTCCATCTGCATGGGTGTCATGAAGTTCACCACGTCTGTCTTAAGAAGCATGAAGTTGGCTTTGGAGAAATGTTTTACTCTCGTTTCCTTAATGGGGGGTGGGATGTGGATATCAGGGGTGATTAGCTTATGGTCAGATCGGACCAAAGAGGAGTTGACTTCAGGTGTGGAACACCGGTCACTCATGTTGGTAATGACTAGGTCTAGGATATTGTTGCCCCTGGTGGGGGTGTGGATAAGTTGGTCCAGGGCATTGGAGTTTATGAATTCCAGAAAGCATTGAGCTAAGGAGTTGGTACACAAGTAGTTTCCCCAGTTAATGGTGGGGTAGTTGAAGTCGTCCATTATTAGGGTGTTTGGTTGAACCCTAATATTTTCCAGTACTTCTCTCATACAATCCGTCTATCTCTTGGCTGGATGTCCTTGCTTTCTCTTACCTTCTTCCTACTTTTACATATTCCTCAACAAATCGTCTTCCACTTTCCTGCACATGTGACTTAAACACCGTGATGTGTTCTCCTTAACCTTCTCTACATTCAGGGCTACTTTAGCTACTGCACTGATGTCCTTGCTTCATCATCTGTCCCACAGTATGTATTCAATCACCAAGCTCAGGCAATTCATATCTTTCACCGCAAGCTTCCTCGAGTGATCTGTTTTCATTGTCCAGGTTTCTGTACCATACAGAGGCATCGGTCATACCACTATTTTGTAAACTTTACTTTTCAGTGTCATTGATACTCTTCTGAATCACACTTCCCCTGACACTCTGTCCCAGCTGGCTACATCACCTCACATAATAGCTTTGACATCCTCAGACTTCCCTTCTTCTCAACCACTCATCTTAAATACCTGAAGCTGTTAACCTGCTCCACTGTTTTCCCTTTTATCTCAGTTTTCAGTTTCTTCTGATTTTCAGTATTTGCTGCCATGACAACTGTCTTGTCTACACTGGATTTCATCCTATATATCTTCAGTTTTGCATTCCGGTCCCCTATAATATGGTGAGGTCCCTATTCAGAGTGTTCTTATAGTGCCACATTGCCTGCATATTGCAGCTTTGTTGATCCGTTCCCTAATGTAGTCCCTCACCAGCATGACCTTTAGTGGCCCCAATGCTAAACACTAATACAGTCTCACTCCCACTGAGAACCCCACTTATGAGTTGAAACACTATTGGTACTTGAGTCATTCAATCTTTGTACATAGCCTGCACTAATTCTACTGATGTTTCCAAAGTACTTGAACCATCACAGGACAACCTAAATAAACTTTACTGGGATATTGTCATATGCTTTCCCCAAGTTTGTACATCTGGATTATTTCAGAGAAGGCTCTAAGAATATCCAGATCCTTCTCTACTCTCTGTCTAACTAAAAACTGGTTGTGCGACAGTCTTACCTGAATTAGAACTGCTCATCTCCCATTTTACATTCTATTGTCTTGCATATTCATTTTTCAGTCAGCCTCTCCAGCAATTTTTGATGCAGCATGGCAGGTGTTTGATGCCACTCTATGCCCAAGTTTGTGAATAGCCCCTTTGTTCTTGTATACTGGCACTAGAATGCTTATTCTCCAGTCATCTGAGAGAAATATTTCTCTCCATATGGCAATGAGTACCCCTCAGGAGCTATTCCTCCCCTAACTCACCCAACTTTTTAATCATATCTGCTGTGCCTTCACCTGAACCAACTTGTTTCCCCTGACTTCCTTTTCATTAGAGCTACTTTTACTTCTCTTAAGGTGGGCTCTACTCCATCTTTCATTGTAGGCTGTGCACAGGGCAGTAGTGCTTCTGAGGGGTTTTCTTTATATGCCTTTGATGTCCTTTCGACTGGTGAGCAGATTGTTATTGGCATACCTTATGAATGCTATCTGATTACCATCTTGTTTATCTTTCTGTCTCTGCTTTGCAGCCTGATAGAGTTTATTTGGACAACCTGCTGAGTCACTTTCTACTAGTTGATAGGGCTTCTCTAACTCCTTGTTGTTTGCCATTATGATGTCTCACGTAGCCTCTTTGTTCACCAACCAGTATTCCTTCTTAGCCTCGTCTGTCTTTTTTTATCTCCAACTTCTTCCTGGACTCCTTTTTTTGATAATCTCCTGAATGTCTGCATTCCACCACCAGCTTTTCTTATGCATCTTATTTTCATAATTGGCTCAGCTGCAAATGTGCTCTATAGTCTTCACAGATGCTGTTTTTAGATGTTGCTATTCTTCTTTGTCTCCATTCATTTCCTGTTCTTCCTGAGGTGCCAGAGACCTGAATATTTCCTTGAATGTCTGTATGTTTGCTCCAGTCAGCTTCCAGTTCATTAGCTTAGTTTGTGTTGAGCTTAGAGCTTTCTCTGACCTCCGCTTGCAGATCAATGTGGTTATCAGTTGATTATACTGGGGGCAACAGTTTCACTTGAGATGACATTGCAGTCTCTGATTCTAAGTATATGTGAGTTCCATGCTAACCACTGTTGTATGCGATCTTGTGTCTGTGTCTCTTGGTGAACCAAGTGTTGGTTACCATCAAGCCACCTGCCAAACAAAACTCTAGAATCGTCTCTTCTTCTTTAATCCTGCTGCCCTAGCTAGGTGGACCCAAGCAGTTCTCAGATCTTGTTCTGTCTGTTTGTCCCAATATGAGCATTCAAATCAACCATTATCAACACTAGTCTTTTTGTCTCACTTAGTAGTCCTACAACTGCTGTCTGAATGCACTGACTTATTTTTACACCAAAGCCTTTTGGCCTTGCGTCAGTCATTGATTCTGATGACATCCCTGACTTTCTTTAGAAGACTTTCTCTTTCACCACAATTCCCATACCATTTCTAGTACTCTGAGTAGTAGACTCAAGATACCAGGCCAAGTGACTTTGCACTGACCTTCTATCTAGTCTCCTTGATACACAAGATGTTCCTTTCCTCCATATCATAATGTAATCCCCTTTCAAGCTGCATTTTGTCAGTGAATCTATAATCAGTATTGCAATCCATTATTCAATTTTGGTAAGTTGAATCGTTTTGCATCCTACTTTCACTCAATAGAGATAACCCGGGTAACCCAAGCTAGACAAGTGGACATCACCTAGCCAGTAGCTTATTGAGTTATCCTGATCTTATATAATTTCCTAGCATGTGGGAGGGTATACTTCTAATATTTCCAGTATTTCAAACATTCTGTTGTAAGAAACATAATCGATCATCTCATTAATTGAGACCAAGAAAACTGACAATACAGTGTTCTGTTTTCTTGATAGTGGAATTCAACATTGTATGATTAGCACTTGTAATCAATGCAGCATGTGCAAAAGTACAAAATAAGAATACGAAACAAGAAATGTAGCCTTTTGTGCCATCTTAACATTTCCCTGAACTTGCACCACTTGGATATGTTTTGAGTGACCTGGTCTAGGAGTGGCCACCTTGGCTAGATGTCACCAGAATAGCTCAAGGTAGAAGGATGTTTGGCACAGGTGGGTTTTATTTAGGACTAAACCATTTAGTTTAATCACACCCCCCCCCCCCCAGAATTTTTGCAAGTCCCCACCGGGATATAGATTTTATGTGTAGATTCTAAGAGGATATTATATCTGTGATATGTTGGACTGTATGTGCTGCTCGAATGGGGAAAGTTTATGCCTGCTGAGAAAATGTGCAGTAACCCAGAAGAGTACAGAGTTTTCAGTGATCTTGAAGTGGTTTTCAGATATTAATGAATTAAATCTGACTTTGGATTTGGCAAAATGAGGGCCTACATTAAAGTTTCAGTAGTGGTTTCCTTGTGAGGGTTGCTACTTAGTGTAGAGATGGTCACATTGACCTTATTGGGTGTGATGGCTTGGGTGTACTAGAAAACAACAAAAGAAAATAATTAAACAATGGATTTAGCACACGAGCTACTCAAGGTATGCAAATTATTTGGTATGTGCTTACTTGTACAACTGATTGAATAAAACAACGTCTCATATCAGTTGAGTGGGGCTATGCTCAAGTTTTCCTCACTAACTTAAACAGCGCTTTGCTTAACACATTTGTACCGGCCATTTTAGTAAGAAATCTAATACAGTTTAATAAACAGAATGCACCATGGAAGTACTTCAGATTATGGAAAATTTAGCCCTCTAGAGGTTACTTACAACAAAACAATCACTGTGACTTTAGCTGCTATTGTCACAGAATGTGTATGTCCCAATCTTGTAATTGTGGATCATACTTTGGAAAAGGAGCCATGTGAAGTGTGGAGGCCACAGAACAGAGACCAAATTGAAGGGAGAGTGTCATCTCTAGGATAAACTTAGACTGGACAATCACTGTGGTAGGTATGATGCTTGTTTCTTTATAGAGAAGTCACTTAATCATGAGTTCTTTTCACCATGGGACATACTAAACTCTTAAGCACCCCTGTTCCAAACTGCCTGATTTCTGTTTGAAGAGCACAGACACGTTGACTAAGAAGGCATGGATGCTTCAGTTGTTCATTTAGATTATTACAGATGCCACTCAGGAGATTTGTCATTATACAGTACTGAGACTGCCCTTATTAAGGTTGTAAGTGACCATCTAATGACAAGGGATCAATGATTGTGTTCTCTCTATGACCAGTCAGTGATTTTTGACACTGTGGATGACATGATCATGTTGGAGAATCTCCACACCTACTGTGGCTTATGCATTGTTCTACTTTTCTTCCCAGGACTGGAAGCCATATTTTACCAACTCTGATGACTGCATCAATAAGGAAAAGCCAACTTAAACTTAATCCAGTGAAAACAGAAGCAGTGATATGTACTCCACTGTCCTCCTGTGCCAGTTCCCTTACCTTACCAGTCTATTTAATGAAAATAAATGCTTACAGTCCTCAGTGAAGACGAATGATCAGGTGGCAGTATATGCAACTCAGGCATATTTCATTCACCTTCAAGCCCTTGTTCCTGCTGGAGCCATAGCAGCAGGCAGTCCTGCCCTAATATTATCTCCCTGAGAGTGCTGAAGTGTTGCTTATCAGTCGGTCCTCCATACCGTTCTTGCCCACTTGCAATAGGTCAAGACTTCTGCAGCAAGAGTTTTGACCTTGTAAAGGATCTGTGTTAGCTGCTTCTGGTGGTCAAGTCATTTTTAAGATGCTATGTTGTTTTTACTTATCAAGTCCTATACAGTCTGGATACCACCTCCTCAAAAGGTGTTTTGCCACCCTACCTCTCAGGTTCTTCATTAGACTACATGTGTTTATATAGCCTGGCTGGAAATATTGGTTAAATGTTCATTTGTACACTTTGCCTCATTCTGCGCACTCAGATACCATCTGAGATGATATATTACTTTATGCATGAATGTATGAATGGACTTGAGTATGCATGTATGTATGTATATGGATGCATTTATCTGTCTGTGTAATTATTTATTTATATTTTGTTAATCATACAGAAGAGAACCTATTTTTATAAAAGAACCAGGGTAACAAAAGCATAAATCTGATAATACAGTTACGAAATAAAAATAATGACAAAAATACACAGCGTGCAATGGACAGTTAATGGTGCTTGATGCTCCATGAACAAAGAGCACATGTCATACAAATATGTAACAATATGCAATAGATATATATTTTTAAAAATGCTAGTCAATACATTGTTTAACAACCATAGGAAATCTTCCACTGAATATGTAGAAAAGCATCCACAATGAGGCATCCAAGATGCCCAGCACAGTTACATAGAAGGCCAGTACAACAAGCTGGATTGCGGATGTGTTTATGTGCCGATGTGCTAGCGGTTTGTTGAAAATGATGATGGCATTTCACTCCTGAAACTGACTACTTTCAAGTTTGATTGACTGAGAAATTAAAATACCAAAAGAAAAAAGTTATGAGGTATACAGGGGAAATTTGAATACTCAATCAAAAGATCACTAAGACTTGAAAGAAATGAAACAAATTGAACAAAGAAAGATGAAAAAAATAAGAAATAAAGTAAATAATATAATAATAATAATAATAATATTAATAATAGCAATAACAATAATAGTAATCATCCTAACTGGTGCCAAAGGAAATAAATAGAATTATATAGGAGAAAAAGCAAAAAGTAAGCTAAAATGTATTCATAGCTGAATGAGAAAAATGCAGGCAAGGCTTTGATAAACACTAAATACATTGCTTTTCCTAAGGACAGTCGCTGGATACAAGTAAGCACTGTTTAATGAGATTTTCAGCCTTGGCAATGAAAAGACCTGAGAGGTAGAAGGAATTTATTCTAGCTGGCAGGACTAAATGAACTAGGATCCTTACCCTGTTCACGTTTGTTTTGGCATCATTTAATAGGCACTTTCTTTATGTATCCCATATTTAGGATTTTTTCTGAATCACAGGATGACTGCTAATGCTTCTTTTAAAACTAAGTTTATTTTACTTCTTTTATCTTATTTTTGTTTATTGCTCTATTAAATAGGTCAGCAAACAAAAAAGTAAAAAACAAAAGTGAGTCATTTAAAAAAAGACAAATAACAAGTTGTTTAAATCCTTCAGTCCTCCAGTTGCAAGCTTTTTCTTCTCAGCACCATATCAACCTATTTATTTCCTCTCTGGGGTGAAGGATGGCTCTTTCATTCTCCACCCAGGGTGAGGGCCCTATAGCCCTTTGCCCCTAGCCCTGGGTGAGAGTCCCATGAGCCTGAGAGCAGGATGCCAAGCAGGCCCTCATTCATGGGGCTCCTCCTCTCTCCTCCTCTTACTCCCTTCCACTGGTGACTGGTGGCGTTACTGGAAGCTTCTGCTTAGGAATGTCCCTACGTATGTCTACTGTTGCCACATAATTGCCTACTTTGGGCTTACAATTGGCATGAACCAGCTACTTTTTGCAATTCCCAGCACTCCTGCAGGGGTCAGAGGTGCCGTGCAATTCCCAGCATTCTTGCAGGGGTCAGAGGTATCACATGATGGGTTCATCTGGGTCACAGTCAGGGGTTTATACTGCTACACAAAAATCCAGAAGTTAAATAGCTAACGTTTTGTGGCAACAGTGACTGTAACCTCTCATTAGGAAACTGAATAACTGATTAACTTTTAACAACTAAATTCCTATTCATTTCTATCTGTGAGCAATTTAAGTACAAACATTTAAGTATGTTTCAGTGTTTGTCAGCCCTTCTACTCACCTAGCCATATTTTTGAAACCCTCATGTAGCCGTAGGGGGTAGGCAGATCAACAGTCACGTCATATATGTCTGAAGTGCTGAGGACATCTGCCCTTGATGGTATTTGTATTTGTACTAAATGCATGCTGTTTTTGTCTTGTTTTACTTCTGTTTACCTTTCTGTGTTTAGTTTATAAAAATGTTAATAAAATCAACAGGAAGTGAAGCATGTTGTTCCATTACTCGGGATATAATGTACCCTTATTTTGCATTGGCTACCTGTCTAACAATCTAAAGATGCAAACTACCCTCAAGATATAATGCCACTTCTTACTTTAATCTTTATACTTATCACGGGGCTGTTCTTAACTCATCAGGCTGGTGAGCTATCTTTGGGGTCAGTAGATTTCTGTTTAATTACTTACAGGCACAAATGCTGTAGTATACATGCCTCAGCTGCATTTTCTTGAGAAAATTGCACAACAGGACTTTGCAATCCTAAATACCATTCTCAGCTTACTTTTAGAGCATGTCACAACAATCTCTTGCATTCATGTTGCTCCTCCTATCTTTCAGCTTTAAGCTAAGCAAATGCAAATGTCACCAGTGGCTGAAGCGCCCTAAGCTAAATGACGTGCACTATCACCTGTGTATAAAGCCACACACTAATATGGTAACACAGGAAAACATTGTCTCATTTGCTAATGCCAGTTTAAACTGATAAGTTTATATGTACAAGCTTAACTCATAGTCTGTCTTGTAGCAAGATCATAACCGATAATGGTCTTTCAGCAATCAAGTTATCTAGTTAACAAAAGAGAAATAAAGAGAAAAATATAAATAAATAAAATTCAGTACTTGTTGAAAAATAGTTATGAACTTTTGAATGCAAACACATCTATAACTGGCAGGTAGAAATGTTTATTGTTTTAGCCCCAAGACAATTGCTGAAAATGTATGATGCAGTGCTTTGTATTCAGCATAGAGCTTAATTAGTAAGCTTTTGAAGCCCCTTTCCTCACACAGAGAGCAAACAGCATAATCCTCTGTAATATGACATGTATGAACATGCTGACTCATCTGTGTGTACTTCAGACATTAGCCTTCCTCCTTTTCCTCTTTCTGCGGGGACTGGCAGGCAATCTGTCTGACTATCTTATGTTTTTCAAATAATTGCTTATTTCTGAACCTATCCTTCATAGGTAGGTCATCACCTGCCTTTCAACTGTCTGGCTATCATCCAATTGCCACATCGAATTCATGATACCTTAATCGGATGAGAATGAGTTCAGGTTGTGCCTGAGTTTTTAATTTGTTGCCTCAAGGTCATCAATGCAGTATACAAGGGCATACCGACAAGTACCAGGGACACAGAATGAGTACATAATGCAATCTATATGCTTTACACACTGAATTTTACATCTGCATGTACAATCTATATTGTAGGCTTTGTTAAATCAGCACTACTGGTCTCAGAAAAAATGCTTTGTAAAATAATATTATCTTTACTAGCTCTGTTGAAACTTTTGATACAAATAATCAGCTGGATTTTTATTTCTATGCAGAGCTACAGTGCTGGATGAGTGCATTATATATGCACTATTTACTACTGTTAAAATTTTTAATTTACACACTAATGTCCAGATATGTGTGAAACTGAACACACACACACACACACACACACACACACACACACACACACACACAGAGTGGTTCAGCATTACATCTCATAAGAAAAAAAATAAGAGTATAGCAATTTTATTTAATTATTATTATTATATTTTTTTATTTTTGTATTTAACTAGATAAATGAACTGGTCCATAGACTGTTTTCATTCATGACCTAGACCAAAGCCGACTGAAATTACAGTATGCATCTATAAGGAAAAAACAAAAGCAATTACTGAGACCAGAGTTGCATACAGTGAATAAAATAAGAACGATGTTACTAACAAAGTACAAACATTAATGAAATGAACAACTGGAAAAATCTGATACCATTAATATGCATGAATAGTTCATGTAAGTGAAGAGCAGCCATTAACAAAATATAAATGTTATTGCAGGTAACAATTAGAGATGTACAAAGCAAAATCAGAAATCAGAAATTGTTCAAGCGAGTAAGACTATACAGTATTGCAGAGAACCATTAGAGTCCCTTCTCGAGATGGATAGTGGTTCTTAAGTACTGTGTGTGGTTGAGGTTCCCATTTAAATTGCCGAATGCACAGAACGTTGACTCACAGAACAGGGAGGTGACAACATCGATAGTTTAAAAGAGTGAACTCTCAGCACAGTGAATTTCACCTCTGGGAAACTAGCCACTTATCCACCACTGACAAAAAAAACCTAAACAAATTAAACCCACCAAAGTGGGGAGCTTTGCCTCCCACACCCCCCCTACTTAAATATACCATCTCCAAGATTGTACTATAGTGGAGAAAAGGACAAAGGTCATCAGTGGTGGCCAGGTGGTTAGTTTCCTGGAGGCAAAATTCACCATTCTGGGATTTCACTCTTTTAAACTTTTGATGTTGTCGATTCATAGAACAGCGAGTCAACATTCTGTGCATTTGACAATTTCAAGGGGAATCGAAGTTGATGTTGGTGACCAGTGGGTTGCAGAAAGTAGGAATGAGGTATTTTTCCAATGACAAGGATTTTAGAAAAATAATATTGGCTTTGAGAAAAATGTGACAAATGGTACGAGTTTAGGTTAAGGGGGTCTCGCATGTAGTTAACAACACTGACTTGATGGGGATAAAGACTGTCACTATGATAATCCAGGTAAATAAGAATAGAAGTGGAATTATGAGAGATGAATTGGTAGAGTCTGGAGGAAAAGACAGTACGATGCAAGGGGAAGAGTGAGGATGTCAAACCACATTCAGTGACGTCATAGTAGTAAACGCACAAGGCTGTTTACACATTTATCCTCAAGTAATAGGAAAGGTGTTCAATGTCAATGTAATGAGCATTCTTTAAGTTCATTTTGTAGGAAGGTATCTTTAGTTTTTACAGCAATACAGTTTTTAAACCATATTAGTAAAACAACTGATGTATCCCCCATTTTGTAGAAGTGTAGGGAAATAAGTCTCTCCTCCCTGGCAGGCATTTTTCCCCAAGCCATTTTTTCCCCTTTTCCATCTGACCATCAAGCCATCTTCAGTCAGGCCCAGCCTGTTTGTTTTTCCATAACAGGGACTATACTCAGAACCATACAGAGTGAGAACCAACAGGGATGAGCTTCTCACTGGTATCCTGGCAACTGACAGCACTGTGTTCTAGTCTTAATCTCACTGACTTGGTTGGAAGCTACTCCTTCACCATGGAGACCCTCTATACCTTCTCTCTTGAGAGTGCACACTCCCATAACACTACTATTGAAGGTTATGGCAAAGTGGTGGCTTGGAGGCATGGTGAGACAAAACCTGTCCTCAGAATGTTATTTGTAATCTGCACCTTTTTCAAGAAATTATGGTAATTTTTTGTCTCTGCTCCTCCACCACCGTCTCCGAGAGTGGGTATACCATTCAATACTGCTGGGTGCTATCAAGTGCTAAGTAGCTAACTGAACTCAGGGCATAGTCTGTCTCTGACAATAATGCTGGCACAACTACTTTTGAACATAAGCAAATTCAAACTCGCAGCAATAAAATAGCTTCTTTATAAGACTCTAAAATGAGTTGATTCAGGTCCCAAATAGGCCAATGATAAAATCAGCAAGAAAAGGAGAGTAGTATTGCTGCAAACTGAGGTAGTATAAAGAATAAAAAAGGGCCGGTGGGTGCACAAGCCCCAGGATAAAAAAAGAAAAAAAAGTGCCCAATTCTGGTAAACACACTGCTGCCAGGACTGGAAAAATTACAGCACAGAATCCTCAAGACATGGAAACATTCCAAAGGTGGGGTTAGGCCAGGCTCAGGGGGAGGATGGAGCCTTTTGTAGAAGAAAGTAGTAGCCCACAAAAACATAAAGTGACAGACCAAAAAAGATCTATAAAGATAATAAAGAGGACTACTGAAGATAAGGAGGAAATTAAGTATTGTTACTATTATGGAAGAAGCCCAGAATTTCCAGATAGAAAATATTTTAAAAGATTAAGATAGAAATTAGAGGAAAGAAAAATACTTGCACAAGAGAATGTGTCAAAAGCCTCAAATGCAAATTTGTGTTCATTAATACAAAGGAACCCTGAAAAGTATTACATATACAGGCAAACTTTGGGCCACTTGGAAAAAGAAATGATAGAGGAGGTACAAAAATATCAAGATAAAAACCTAGAGATTGTTGAAAGGTATAAAAACATGGACGTGGGAAAGAAAAGAGATCTGATATGTTGTAATAATTATGCAAAGGATAAAGACAAACTAAGCAATACTAAAAAGCAGCTCCAAAGATATTGAAAAAGAAAGACAGGCAAAAGCACCCAGAATTGGGAAGTTTCACAATACAAAACTAGATGACAAAGAGGGGAATATTCAACAGAAAGTTAGTAAAGCAGAAGTGAAACAAACAGAAGCTGAAGTTATGGAATACCTGCGAAGTGAAAGATTTAGTGTAGAAAGCCTAACACTTGTTATGTCACAGCATGATATAACGAGTTCCCAAATTAAGGAGTAACAGGTGGAGCAGGAGGCATTTGAAGAAAAAATATGGACATAGGAAAGAAAAATAAATTTAATATGGTGCAATATTTATGTAAAGGAGAAAGCAAAACCAATCAAAACAAAAAAGCAGCACCAAAGATTATTGAAGAGAAATACGGGCAAAGGCATGCAGATTTGGACAGTTTTATAATGTAAAAAACTAAGAAATAAGGGGGGGGGTATAAAATAGGATTAGTAATGGAAAAGTTAAAGAAACAGAAACTGAAGTTATGGAATACCAGTGAAGTGGGCGGTGCAGTGGTCCAGCGGTTAGTATTGTCATCTCACAGCAAGATGTTCTCTGGTTCGATTCTCATCTGGGGTGCCTTCTGTGCGGAGTCTGCATGTCCTCCCTGCATTCATGTGGGTTCCTTCTGAGTGCTGCGGTTTTCTCCCACATTCCAAAGACATGCATCTGGAGCATTTCTCTTATGGTCTCCACTGAAAATGGGCTCTGTCACAGTCAGACTTTCCCAGTAAACAAACGTTAAATAAATAAAGTGAAGGATTAAGTGTAGCAAATCCAACTCTGGTACTGTTACAGCATGATAGAACAATGAGTCCTCCAAATGAGGAGAAACAGGTAGAATGGGAAGAAGCTGATCATTTTTCACATGAACATACTCAAGCCTTCAGTAAGAAACCAGTACAAAAGTTCAGCTGGAGTTGCACAACAAGGGAAGGAACAGGAAACAGTGGCAACAGTGATGCAGTCAATGTTGTGGAGTGATAGGCCAGTGAGGTCCCTCATGAAAGAGCAACACATAAAGCAGGGTGCAGCTAAAGAGAATGTGTCACAGGAAGATGTTCTGGAACTTTCTGTAGAATGCCTGCAGGAAACAAAACAAATAATGTGCCCTCAGTTTAGAAGAATATGATCTAAGTGAAGAGCTGCTTGATTTACTAGAGATGGATAGACATATTAAGATAAATGACAGCAATATATTACAGAAAGTGAATAAGACTCAAAATGTTAGAAGTCTGATAAAACAGGTGAACCAAGTAATCATAAATATTAACAGACACTGATGTAATATAACAAGTAAATAAGATATATTACTGTGCAGCTAAATTAATAACAGATAAAGTCTTACCACAAAAACATATTGCAATAAGGAAAAGGAAAGGAAGAAATCAAATGACATTATAGAAACATTGAATAGAGAAAATTGTAACGCAACTAAGGTAAGTAGTGTCACTGTTAGAGGAGCATAGAACAGAGAACATAACAGCAAAAATACTTAGAATGATAGACATGATAAAAGCAACATGCAGTATTTATTTATTTTATTTATTGCATTTGTTGACCGGGAAAGTCCACTGGGCCAAGAAGAGCCCATTTTCAGTGGAGGCCCGGGGAGAAAAGCTCCACAGAATTATATAATTACAATTCAATAGTAATACATGTAAAAGAAACGGATACATAGAATGAGTAGAAGATAATTTGAAAAGAAAAAAAAATAGGACATTGTCTTTGCAATAACTACATTATCATAAAAAGAATTTGAGTAAAAAAGGACATATTAATTGCATTAATTACATACAAAAGATTCCTGCTATTTGTGATAGTTAAACTGTGTAAAGTTTGGGAAGGAAGTTATGTGCTGGGAAATTATGGTGGAGTACAAACAGAAAAATCCATAGTGATTTTCAACAGTTAAACTATGAATATAGTAAGAGAATGAATTCAAGTGTTGGGGTTGTTAGGTGTGATGCAGGGGCATAGCCAGTGAGAGGAAAAATGTAGTTTGAGGGATTTTTTGAAGGAAGCAGGATTATTGATTGATCTGAGTGGGGGAGGGAGATTATTCCATAACTTGGAGACAGAATGAGAGTACAGCATTTGGCCAGCTGAGAGTTTAGGTTTCTGAATGGATAATAACATTTTGTTTTCAGACCTGAGATGGCGATTTGGGTGGTAAGTGGTCAGTATGGATGCGATGGAAGGGCAGGTTTCAGGTTGAAAGATTATCTTATGGGCTGTAGTTAGTTGTATGTGACTAAGGTGGTGAGAGGATTCAAGCCAGTTTAGTTTATGGAGAGATGAGCAGTGGTGGTCGGAATATGTTGTGCTGGTAGCAAATTTAGCCACTTTGTTATAACAAATGTCCAACTTCTTTTTTAAGGAGGATTGGAGGTTGGTGAGGATAGGGGCTCCATATAGAAGGGTAGGAAGTAGGAAGGATGAGGCCAAGGTTTTTTTTTTTTGCAGGGAGACTGAGGAAATAGTTGTGCCTATATAAGGCACACAGTCTTTGATGTTTTTTTGATGTTATTGTGGAGGTGAAGGTCAAAAGTTAAATTGTCATCAATGATGACCCCTAGCAGTTTGGTGCTAGGGACAACTTCAATGACAGTGTTATTTTGGGCACAAATTGAGTTTTGTTAATAGGGCTAGATTTTGTAGGGGTAAATAGTAATAGTTTTGTTTTATTGGGGTTAAGGGCTAGGTGATTCTGGGACATCCAGTGTTCTGTGGAGGTAAATGTTTCTTGGGCATGATGTTGTAGTTCTGTGACAGATTTTGAGAAGCAGATGATGGTAGAACCATCAGCATATTATATGACTGTATTGTGTGTAAGAGTATTATGAAAGTTATTGACAAATATACTGAAAAGGAGGGGACCCAGAATTGACCCTTGAGGAACTCCTGTTTTAGTATTAATAAATGGGGAGGAGGAATGTTGCCATCTAGTAGATTGCTGCCTGTCGCTGAGATAGTTGGTAAACCACTGTATGGTGGGGGGAGATAGGTTAAGGCTGGAGAGTTTAGTAATTAGTAAAGACTGGGAGATGGTGTCAAATGCCTTAGATGAATCCAGAAAGAGAGCAGAGACTAAGGCGCCAGCATCGAAAGTTCTGTTTACTGTGCCTAAGAAGGATATGAGGGCTGTGTTTGTGCTGTGTCCAGGTCTGAAACCGTGTTGAGTGGGGGAAAGCAATTGGTGTTTTACTAGATGCCTTGAAAGTTGGGAGTGGATGCATTTCTCTAATATTTTAGAGATGGGGGAAAGAATGGTAATAGGGCAGAAATTAGAGATGTCAGCGTTATTGCCTCCTTTGTGAAGAGGGATGACAAAAAGCTTTCTTCCAGATATTTGGTACACATGATTCTTGAATAGACCTGTTTAGGAGAATGCTGATTGGATAAGCGATGGAGGGGGCTGCCATTTTTAAATATTCTGCAGGTAAGTTGTCAGGGGCTGGGTTTTAGTTTATAAAGAAGATTCTGAATGGTGGATGTGGGAATGGGTGATTGTGAGAATGTTGTTAGGGGATTTGAAGGGTTAAGATCTGGTGGTGTTCCTAATGGGTCTGTATTGGTGAGAGGGAAGGTAGTTGTAAGTTTGGCGATGGTATCTATAAAGTATGTGTTGAAGAGTGAGGCTAGTTCAGAGGCAGTTTTTTCTGGGTTTGGGCATGGGGTACTATTTGTTCCTGGGTGGAGGAGGGTGTTAATTGCTCCCCAGAATTTTTCTGGATTTTGTTTATGCTGGCCTTGGAAGGTTTGTATGCATTTTTTTTGTTTTTAACAACTAATTTTTTAGCCTGATTTCAAAGTTGTTTATATTTCATGAGATTGGTGGGGTTTTTGTTTTTTTTGCCAAGTTTTCCAGGATTTGTCTCTGAATGACATGACTTGCTTTGTGTTCTTAGCTAGCCAGGAAGCATGTTTAAGTTTGACTCTTTTTAATCTGAGAGGAGCACGACTATTTAGAGTCCTGAGGAATGTGGAGTTAAAGAAATCAACAGCTTCATTTAGAGGGAGGTATTTCAGTGGACTCCAGTTTATTTTTTTTCAGGATGTCATTGAGGGTATTTTGGGAGAAGTGGGATAGATCTCTGGTATACCTTAATTGGTGATTGTTAGGTATAGAGGTGGGCTTATGGGTTATGAATGCTGCATCGTGGTCACTAATGCTGGGAGGGAGAGTGCCTGAGGAAGAAATTTTATCAGGATCAGAAACCAGGATCCAGTCCAAGGTGGAGCCATTGTTTCAATTATTGCCAGGTCTGGTGATTTCAGAGATTATCTGGGAGTAACTATGGAGGTGGATGTTTATAGAGGAGTTTTAATTGGTGATATCTAGCCAGTTGATGTTAACATCACCTAGAATGATAGTTTAATTTTTTACATTATTGCTAGTCCAGGCTAAAATGTCTTCAAGAACTGGAGCATTGCTGCCAGGGGGTATGTATATGACTATGATGCAAAGGCTTTTGCAGGTATTGAGTTTAAGGAAGGAAACTAGTAGGTCAACTGAGGGAAAGGAAGGAATGGGTTTGGTATATGGAATAACAGTGTAGGTGCTTGGGAATAGTCAGGCGACATCTCCACCTCCAGTATCAGAACAGATTAGACTCTATCGTACACTCTTGAAAAAAAAAATAAATAAATAACTAAAAGTATCAGACCAAGCAGAAAAACGTAGAAGATACACAGATAACTATTAAAGAAAAGTATAATAAGCAATTCACTGATAACCCAAAAAAAGTTTTATAAAGAATTGGGAAATAAAGCAAAATGAATAAAAAGGCCACCAAAAAATGAAATAAGCATATTTTGGAGAAATATAATTGTAAAAGAACTATAAGGAACCACCACGATGAACATAAAACAGTTTAATTAAAAGAAACAAGTGCTTTCACGCACCACCATGGCGCGCTTCATCAGGTTACAACAATTAGCTAAAATTCATCCTTTATATACTTAAGATATACACAATTAATCAATCTAGTCATCAATTAAGTATTTCTATTAAGTCATTTAAAGAAACAATGTCAAAGCAGCATCAAACCTGTACATAAAAACTTCATTGACATATGAAGCATAACGCTTCTGAAAACACTAACAAACCTTTCATCAACATTAATCAAGCACTGATTTCATAAGTAAATCTGAAGCTAATACTAAAGACATAAATGCCTATCCAAGATAGAGCATATAACACTGTCTTTTACTCCCTGTAACATATATTGTAAACATTATACTGGTAGGTGTTGGGCGAATATATCTCAGAAAAATGCCATAAGAATAGTCACATAAACATAACATATCTAAATGTCTGTAAAATATATATTAAAACTAGCAAAATAATAATTTTGGAGAAATATCTATGAAGACCCTGAGGAACATAATAAATATGCTGAATGAACAGAAATTAATGAAACAGTAAGAAATTCATTGGACAGGATATGAACGATATGAAACGGGATGAAGTAACAGCCAGAAAAATGAAACAAAATTAAAAAAAACGCTCCTAACTGGAAAAGCTTAGGCCCAGATGCAGTATCTAACATCTGGATAAAAGTATTAATATATTTGCACAAAGATTTAGCCATGAGTAAAAACTACTTAAATGTGCATCCAAGCAAACACTGGACTGGATAACAACAGAAAAAAATGATGTTCCTCCTTAAGTGTGAACCTGCAAGCTATCCTAAAATCTATAGACCAATAATTTGCCTTCCTACGATGTACAGACTACATACTGGAATTGATGGTGGCAGAGTTTATAATCATTTAGAATAAAACTTAATCATGGCAATAGAACAAGAGGTTAACAAAAGAAAGTCATATGACACAAAATATCATCTGTTGTTTAATAAAGTCATAACGGAGAATTGTAATAAGGCGAATAATATAAATATAGCATGGATAGATTACAAAAAAAACATTTGGCAGCATCCCACGTTCATAGCTAAAGGAGTGCTTACACATATATAAGATACACCCTACATTCATCAATTGCATTAAAGTGACCATGAAACAGTACTAAACAAGTTTGTAATTAAACAACAATGGTTATCCCAGGGATAAAAATTTAAAGGTGAATATTCCAGGATGGCACTTTGTCACTGCTGCTCTTTTGTCTTGCCCTTAAGCCAATAAGCTGTCTACTAAACAGATTAGGCCATGGTTACAATCTGACTCCCAGAAAGCAACAAAGTGTTATGACTGCTCATCTTCTTTTAGTGGATGATTGAAAAATGTAGAGTTCAACAGATAAGAAGCTGAAAGCACAACTGCAAGTGGTTCAAACTTCCTCAGATGATATAAAAATGTCATTTGGTCTTGATAAATGTGAGAAAGTAACAATTAAGGAAGGAAAGTTGCAGCACGAAGAAAATATGAGTCTGACACAGGAATATGATATAAAGGAACTTGAGCATGAGGGAATGTATAAATATTTCAGAATTAATGAAAGACTGACAATAAAACATGAACAAATGTGAACAAATTTCAGTAAGGGATATTTTAGAAGGCTAAAATTAATACTGGAAAAAGCTCTAACATCCAGGAACAAAGTCCAAGTTATAAATCAATTGCTCTTCATATTCTAACTTACAGTTTTGGAGTGATTGACTGGCCCCAAAAGGTATTTATAAGCTGGTCAGAAAAATAAGAAAAATGTCTCGCTTATCAAATGTTATATAAAAATCGGTGTATACCAAGATTATATATTCCTCGTTCTGAAGGAGGTATGGTCCTCCTCAAAATTAATTACATGTATAGATCTGCAATCGTAGGACTGCATACATATTTTTTGACTTCACCAGATCCAAACATAGTGAAAGTTTTAAAACATGAGGAGAAGAAATCTAAGATGACTTCCCTGCTTAGTTTAGCAGAAGCATATCAGTGTTAAGTAGGATATGAAATCAAACCAGAAGTAGACAAAAATCAGGCAGTAACTGAATGTGTCAAAAAAAGCAAAATAAAGAATATAAAGACAAAGATCATATGAGAAGGCAAGAAATGTGGAAAATGTATAACTACAGTTGAAAATATAGGAAACTCCTGGAACAACCTCATTTTAATCGAGATCTGACACAGGAATGGTTAAGGAGAGGTAAATTTAAACCAAAAGATGAAAGGTTAATATTGGTGGCCCTGGACTATGTACATGTTGGTTTACAAAGTTCATTGAACATGTGGGAGAAACAGACAAATGCAGGTTCTGTAAAACAGAACTGAAAACAGTTGCACACCTTGTTGCTAGTTGTGATATATTAATGGCAGAATGACTGTATACTGAAAGGCATAATAATGTGGCAAGACTTTTGCATTTGGGATTGTGCAAACATTACAATATTGAAGTAGCTGAGAAACATTGGAAACATGAGTCAAAAAGCATTATAGAATATGATAAAGTTTATATCACATGGGATCACCCATTGCCAGCAGTTTAAAAACAGATGGAAGGAAACTATATATAATTGCCCATGAAAAGTAGACAAAAGTAGCATTGATCATTAAAATTGTTACACCCAGTGATTACAGTGTCGTATGAAAAGAGAGACACAAAGTCATAAAATACCAACATTTGAAGGCAGAAATAAGGGCAATATAGAAGAAGGAAACCCAAACAGTTCCAATGGTAGTAGGAGCAACGTATTTCATAAATAAAGAATTTACAGTCGTATCTAGATTTGCTACCAATACATGTAACTCAATATGGATTATAGAAGGAGTCAGTTCTGGATGCATTGCAGTGCTGTCAAGAGCACTTTTGGCTAACATCAAAGAGTGAAACAATACTAATTTCATGAACTTTATTCATTCTTTGCATAGCAATGGAGTACATTTCTGTCATGGTACTAGAAACTCAAAAGACTTTGCGAAATTAAACCAACAGCAATAAAATGTTTTCTTTATAAGACTCTAAAATGAGTTGATGGTTCACATTTCATACTAGTAAGTCATACATTTTAACTACATCTCTGTTGAAAGCAGCAAATTAAATGGAATGTTTATATAATACAACTCAATGGATGATAAGTGTTTGCCTAATTCTACAGTCTTGTCAGTGTTTATTTTTATTTTATATTTGGGCAAACAGATACTTTTGTTTTAAAAATGAGGCATTCAAGAAAAATCTTATTGGTGTTTAGGCAAAAACTAATAAGAGATCATTAGCAAAAGTCTTAAAACTCGATGCTAATAGATGACATATTTTAAATTCTTGACTACTTTGGGGGCTGTACAGTATTCAGTTATAGCTTCAGATGTAAAAATATCTGTAGATGCTGTAGCAGCAGTACTGTCATATCTCTTACACTAAAGAACAAATTAAGATCGTCAATTTAAAATGTTTTGTTCACAATACATACCTAGAGTGTGGTGCATGTTGCCTGTGGCTGTGGTTAACAAATATAGTAGTGTGTGTATATGACTATAGTGCTAGGTAGGGGTGGCTTATCCAACAAATCTTGTGAGTAGCCTTTGAAAGGCATGGTAGTCAGGAAGTCATTCTAAGTCATGCCACTTATAAACAAAGGTTGGCATCCAGGTCCAAAGAGGTCATTGCTTACTGTATTCAGCATGCATAAGACTCAGTGAGGCCATTTAATACAAAATCCCCTTTGGTATGTACCTAACCAGGCACATCTAATAACTGGAATATCTACAGAGATTTCTCACTAAAAGAATATGTAGCATGAATAACATGTCCTATGCAGACCACTTCAAAGTCACATACCTGTATTCTGTCTCCTACATGCTGTTGCAGAGAGATCTATACCTGGCATACAAGACATCTTTACACCCCAGTCTGATGGACCTCCCCTACATTCACAAAAAAAAACAGTGCCAGAATTACCCATTATAATGGACCTTCCCTTCTTCTTTTGGCTTTTCCCGGTTAGGAGTTGCCACAATGGATCACCTGTCCGCTCATGATTGGCAGTGAAGTTTTACAGTGTCAAGTTGCCAGCCCGGTACCCGACCTTCCACAGAAGGCACACACTCACATGCACTCACACCTAGGGCCAGTTTAGTGTCCAATCCACCTACAGCATGTGGGAGGAAACCGGAGCACCTGGAGAAAACCCACATGACCACAGGGAAGAAAAGCAGACTCCACACAGAAGGCATCCCAGCTGAGGTTCGAACCGGAGAACCTCTTGCTGTGAGGTGGCAATGCTTGCCGCTGCACCACCATGGCCGCCCATAATGGACCTTCCTACATTCACAAAATAAACAGTACTGGAACTACCTGTTACGAAGATATAAACTTTGCCTGTAAAATAAACAGGACAAGCAGAGAGACAGGTATGTATTGCATTGACTACCCCCACTCTGGATCAGGATCCCCAACCATCTAAAGCAAAAATGAGTGTAACTTGAACAACTGGATGGGTAATTCACCCATGGTTTGGCACCTATGTCTCTAATGGACACAGGCAGCCTGTAAATGATGTCTCTCTCTTGCCCCTGTGTATACTAAATATAAATCTGGTTTAACAAACCATGAAGAAAATAGAGGAGTATTTATAAATTCACTGCTGATGCATTTTCACTTAATGCTTCACAGTTGCAACAATGAAAATACATTCCATCTTTGTGCAACAGACACAAAATCATGTGCCCATTACAACACCTCAGTCATTATTTAATAACATATTCACATCTCATTTAATATTAAGTGCTTAGATAAATTGTGTTAATATCCATTTAATCCTGGATAACAACATGCCAATAGTTCCAAAATCCACTGCAATTCAACTACTTCAGTATACTTCGTTATACTGATGCCTCTGTTGGTTGATTGAATTAGTGCTAATGCTTAAAACTTAAATATTTTGCACCCCCTTTTCAACAAGGTAAGTAGCTTGTACTTTGCTAGTTATTTGTTTTGCTATATTGGCCATATGTTCATGAATACATTCCTTAAATATCCAATTCATTTTGCTGATGTAGTAAGCTTTACATTCCCTGCACTCAGCTAAACTCTCCAAAAAACTCAGTAGTTTTAGACCACTGCTTAAACAACATCTTATCCAAGCCAGTCCTGCACATGCTGATCACCAGGTTAAGACTTTGTGTTCACCATATGATACTCCTCGAAAAACAGAATACTCTCAACTTCTCATTGAAATGGCAAAACAATTTTTATATATAACTGCTGCCTGTAGAATCCATTAAGTTGCACGTGTGCTTTTTCTTTAGCAACTTCCACGTTGGTATTAGTAACTGCCACCTCTGTAAAATCTTAGAATGTATAAATGTAACTACTGTATGTGTATAAATGTAAATAGAAGTGCAACTACTCTGTGTTAAACTGGAACTAAGTATAATGCAATGTAAATAAACGGAGCTTTTCTCTGCGGGCCTCCACTGAAAATGGCTATTACCCAGTCGGACTTTCCTGATAAACAATAATAATAATAATAATAATAATAAACTAAGTACATTGCAGTGCAGTCAACAAAATATTTAAAATAATAACGTATACTTGTTTTGCTGTGTACGTAGCAATTGGTTTTATTAACATGCTCACAAACTGTCCATGTTTTACATACAAAATTTCCTTTCCTGTTGAATCTAATACTAGGCTTTTCCTTGTTACAACACAGCTTCCTTTTCAAATTTTTATCAGTTTGGAATAAGGATTTAGGTATATTACCTACAATGCCTGTTATGCTGGTATCTGGTGTTAGTATATTCCAGTTTTTCCTAATAATAGTACATATTTCATTAGAGTTTCTTGAATAAGTAGATATAAACTGCAAACTATTATTTGCATTATTATTTTTATTCTCATGATTAATTGTCTTCTCTTGACACATTAAAATGTTAACTAGTTCTGTCAGTTCATTTCCACATAACGTATTCCATGGTTTGTGATTGTTCTTGACTGTTGTATCCTTTTTTCTTCAAATTCTTTACACAATTCATCTGCTCTTTCTTTTAGGTCTTTTACATCAGTAGTTAGTCTAGACATTCTCATTAACTGACCTTGAATAATATTATTAAATACATGTTTTGGATGCATACTATCCCATCGTTTGAAACATCCCATCCGATGTTCTATATAACGTAACATCAAAGAACTCTAATTCATGGTCAGAGAGCTTCATATCAAATTTAAGAAATTATGTAGTACTTTCTAAATATATATGAAGTTGCTCTAATAAGCATGCATTACCCTGTGGTACCATAAAAGTATTATCTACAAACCAAGCATAGTATAAAATATTATCCAAATATTCACAATTAATGAAATATTTATGCTTCCAAGATATCAGAACCACATTTGCATATAAATTAGCACACACTATATCTATTGATACTCCAACTTTTTGTAGCTAGAATATATCATTGAATAAGAAGACATTGCTTTCTAAACCAGTTCAAGTAAAATCCATAGCAAATTAACTTCTGCATTAGCAACATCAGTAAAGGTTGATAAGTATTCACAAATCAGTTCAGCTCATTCAAGGTCAGGAATAACTGTAACGAGAGATCTAACATCCATATTAACTAAAACAAAATCACGTTGTTGATTTCTATGATATTATTCTTATCAACAATTTAAAAAATTGTTGGTGTCTCCAGCAACCACTTTACTGCTTAATACATACTTTTCAGCATTTTCTCTAAATAAACAGACATGGATTCAGTGGCCCATCCCCGTCCAGAGATAATTGGACTTAATGGTGGATGTTTCCTATTCTTATGTATCTTAGGAAGTCAGTTATATCTCTGGTGTTACTAATTCTGCTATATAACAATATTCACATAATTCAATAGAGATGAGGCCATTCAAGTGTAAATAAATAAATAAATAAATTAGATTTTAAATGTGATATCAATGTATTAATTTATTAACATCAAATTTATAAACAGTATAATAATCATTCCCATCATTTAGTGTTCATTCATCAAACTGATATATTTTTATCAAATATCAATATGCCCCCTCCTGTGTCAGCTTGTTTAATTACAACACCAAGATTATTCTGTAATCTTCTTCATCAGAGTCTAAATTCTTCCTCCGATGTTTCACAGACCTGATATATTCTCTAAAGTCATGTTCGTAATCAGTTATAAAGGCTGCTGTTTAAGGTGAGCATGGGGATGTAACTAAGCTAAGTTTTTAAACTGATATATAGTGTTTTTCCTTTACTTATACTACAAAGGGTACCAGAACTTGTCAGAAATGTGGGGTGCATGGGTAGACTTAAAAGGTGCACAGTAGTGGCTAGCCTAGTGTGCACCTATGAAGCTATGTGTGTACTACAATATAATAGTATGTACTTCTATATGTTCATCTATCAGGGGAGCTCTGATACATGTTCTTTCTATTTCCATACCTCTATCCTTCTAGTCTCATGGGTGGTAGGCTGCAACAGCAAAAATATCATCAAGGGCATTCTTGACAACAAACTGAAATACAAAACATATACCTTGTGTGCAATAAACAGTATATTGTGATAACAAATATGGTAAGAGGGCGATTTAAAACACTGTGAGGATCATACTTCAGTTAGTTCTGCATAGCTGCCATACTTTAATTAACGTTCATAAGTTGGCTGTGTATGACAGATTAACTTAGATTTCTGAACCTGACAGATAGACCCTCACCTTGGTAATACAAGAATTTTAAGGGAAATAAGTCAGTCCACACCAAAACATTTGACTATTTAAAGCAGATTTCATAGTAAAATGCATATTCCTGTACAAGACTGTTCTACACTTTCATATTTACAAACTGTTGTTTCAGGGGAACTGAGTTTTCATTCCAGCAGATGCTGGCACAGATTCCTTGCATCTTAACTATCTGCTTGGCTGAAGCTGTCAGATGTATAAATAGAACATTGGACATTATCTAAACACAAAGGTTAAATAAACATATTTACAGAGAGCAGATGGCCTAATGATTTAGGTCCTCATCTCTCATGCACAAGGTACATGGTTGATCCTGACCTCTTACCAATGACAATTTTCAGTTTACATATTCTCTCTCTGGGTCTCTGTCAGGTTCCTCTTACCTCCAAAAATGTGCTGAGTGTTTCCATCTCAAACTCACCTAAGAACGGAGGTATGGCCAGCAAGATGATACCCTACAGGGGGAAGAGTGGAACAGACAAACCACTTTGGGCATCTACTGTAGTGTGCAGTATCATTTCTTCAGTGATGGCAGAACATAGATTACAGACTGGGGACTACAGTAGATGGTGTAAAATATGGCTCTGTGTGATTCAGTCATAGTGACTAATATGGGTACTTACTGACTGTAAGTGGGTGGAGGATGCAGACTACATCAGCCACCCATGCTAATGGTGAGAGGGGTGTATGTGCTCCTATTGGCCAGTGTATGCCTGACATAAAGCCCAGCAGCAACCTGGTCAGTGCCCTATTGCCCAGCTTGGGTTACCTGGGATAAGACCAATCAACCTGCCAAACGTGAACTAAGATTTGTTACACTAAATGTAGGTACACTAACATAACAAGGCTTGGAGGTAAGGAAGGGGCTGGACATCCTATGTATCCAGGAGACAAGGTGGAACGGCAGTGCAGCAAGCCACTTAGCTTGGGATCCAGAGTCTCCTGCTCAGAAGGATGGTGTGGGAATTGTGGTGAGGGATGTCATCAGAATAAGTGACAGACTTATGGCAATCAAACTTTGGTCTAATGACAGAACAGTATTCATAATTTCAGCCTATGCTCCACACCAGGGTTGCAGGAATATGGAAAAGAGTGCATTCATACAGCAGGTGCAGGACCTACTAGATAAAGAAGGACAATGGGAATTGGTGCTGATAATGGGTGACCTGAATGCACACCTTGGGAAAGACATAACAGGATATGAGGGATGCCTATGATCACATGGGTGGGGCAACAGGAATAAGAATCAGTAGCTAGACCTCTGTCTGGCAAATGGCTTGATGGTTCAGAAAGACTGACAGTCACAACATTACATACAAAAGGCACCAACATGCAACACAGATAGACTTCTTGCTAGTAAGGGAAAGGAAAGGGCAGTCGGATAGAGTCAGTGATTGCAAAGTCATCTCTAGTGATACAATCACATCACAGCATAAACTACTGGTTGCCACAATCATCTGCAAGCAGTGGTCAGAGAAGGCTCTAGGGTCAACAGAGACCAGGCTGAAGACTTGGAAGTTGACTGGAGAGAAAGTGCAACAGTTCAATGACTTATTCAGGGCTCTAGCACCTCAGGCAAAAGAAGAAACAGGTGGAACTGAAGAAGAATGGCAACACCTCAAAACAGAATGTGTAAGGGCAACAGAACAGATATGTGGTCAAGCCAAGTATGGCAATAAGGTACATAATGAAAGCTGGCTGTGGTGAAATGCAGAAGTCCAAGAAGTCATCAAAAGAAATAAGGAGTACAGGAAAGATGCAAAACACAGACCAGACTAGGAAGAAATACTGATTGGCTAACAAAGAGGCTAAGAGAGGAGTTGCAATAGCAAAGGACAGGGCATCAGAGGCACTCTACCAACGTCTGGAAAGTGACTCAGTGGATGGTACAAATAAACTCTATCAGGTTGCAAGGCAAATACAGAAAGATAAAGAGGATAGTCAGACACCCTTCCTAAGGGATGCCAGCAACAACCTGCTCACCAGTCCACGGGACATCAAAGGCTGATGGAAGGAGGACTTCCAACAGCTTCTGAATGAAGAAAACCCCATAGAAGCTGTACTACCCCGAAGCACAGTCTATGTTGAGAGAAGAGGAGCAGCCCATCATAGTAGAAGTAAGAACTAAACTAAGGAAAATGAAGTCAGGGAAAGCAGCAGGTTCAGATGAGGTCATAGCAGATATGATAAAGATGTTGGGTGAGGTGGGGAGGAATACCTCCTGAGGGTACTCATAGCAGTATGGAGAGAAAGAATTATCACAGATGATTGGAGAATATGCATACTAGTGCCAGTGTTCAAGATCAAAGGGGACATTCACAACTGTGGGCAGTATAGAGGAATCAAACTCCTATCACACTGCATGAAAGTTCTGGAGAGGACAGTTGATAAATGAATACACAGAGTAGTAGAAAGTATGATGGGAAATGAGCCATTCAAATTCAGATCAGGATGAAACACAACCAATATGATGTTTGCAGTGAGACAGACACTTGAAGAGGCAAGAAATGATGAAAGAGTCCAACTGGGCATTTCTAGTCTTAGAAAAGGCATATGATAAGGTAACAAGAAAGCTGATTTGGTCAGTCCAGAGGTGGTTCATGTCCCAGAAACATTGGTAGAACTAGTGCAAGCTATGTACAAGAACCCAGTGATTCAAGTACAAACATTGTTTATTCTTACAGATGGGTTCCCAGTGGAAGTGGATGTGCACCAGGGTTCAGCTCTGAGCCCACTGTGGTTCATACTAGTGATGGCTACTTTAGCAAACAGATTGGAGGGGACAGATCAACAAAGTTGTTGTATGCAGATGATGTGGCATTACGGGCAGAGTTTGAGAAAGAACTTCAGCAAAGGGTAAAGGAATGGAATGCAAAACTGAAGACACATGGGATGAAACTGAGTACAGCGAAGACAGTTGTAATGGCAGCAAATGGGGGAAATCGGAAGAGGCTGAGAATTCAGATAGAATGGAAAATGCTGGAATGGGTTAACACCTTCATGTGCCTGGGAGGCATGGTTGAAGAGAAGAGAAATCTGAATGAGGAGGACAAAGCTAGAAACAGAGGGGCTGCACCCAGATGGCACAGAGTGTCAGGGGTAGTATGTGACAGAAGAATGCCAAAGAAACTGAAAAGGGAGGAGTACAAAACAGTGGTGCAACCAGTGCTTCTGTATGGTACAGAAACCTGGGCAGTAAAGGCAGAGCAGTTAAGGAAGCTAGAAATGATGGAGATGAAGTGCCTGAGATGGATGGTAGGATGCATATTGTGAGACAAACAAAGGAATGAGGGCATAGCAGCAGAAGCCAAAGTAGCTCCAATTACAGAAAAGGTCAAAGAAAACAGATTATGCTTCCATTCTATGGAAAGCTTTCTATATGGCCCACCTCATAAGTAAGGGTATCTCATCCAAGGAAAAGAAGGTCATAACATCCCTGTATTCTTCCCTTATAAGGCCCATTATTGCGGACACTGCCCCATTCAGCATGTACCTCACAAAGCACATGCAGCAGCTGTAAAGACCACATAGGTTCTTCACTAGGAGAATCCATGGCCTCAAAAATCTACCCTACACAGATAGGCTAAAAGTCCTGTCCCTCCATTCAGTCTCATACAGACTCCTCAGAGGTGACCTCTGTCTGGCATACAAGGCGATCTCGGACCTCGCCTTGATGGGAGTGCGTGCATATCCGCAAGTCAAGCTCCACTCGAGTAACCCACACACATGGCCTCAACCTGGTCTGTGACATCAATAGGACTTGTTGGTGGGACAGATTTGTGGCTCAGAGACTCCTCCTTCTGTGGAACAAACTCTTGCTCCATGTCAAGCAGAGTACTTCATTAACCCTTTTTAAGTGCAACTTGGATAACTGGATGGGGAACAGAAAATACACCCCTGGGATTCCACCTTTGTCCCTGCTGGACAGGGGCATCAGGTGCTGATTTGTCTATGCATGGGCTAATCTCTTGGCTAGGCTTATATGGGCCTCAGGGCCATTAGCCTAGTAACTTCCTGTGATCCTATGATCCTATAATCCTATTACAGTGGTTCAGGCACATGTGCAGGAAAGCAAAAGACAATCTGGTGAACAGTATTTGGGACAGACAGGAGGAAGGCTAGAGGAAATGATGGCATCCAACCGTGACATGGATGGTTTGTGTGAGAGAAGACTGTGACAGTCAAGCATCACTGTCGAAGAAGGTAGGAGAGTGACACTGAATATGGAGAGATGGCGACTAGTGACATGACACCACGACCCCACGTGGAAAATGGGAAAAGGGGGGTTGATGATGACGATAATTTAGAAAACTTAAACCCTAATGGCTTAAAATCTATGTTTTAACTTGGCTGTAGTACAAATAAGGTACCAGCCTGGCAATATACTAACAGCATTATGCAGTGCAGGCACATTATTTTGTTAGATGTCTGACTCTTTCAAGAGCATTTTACACAACAAATTAAAATGTTGTTAGCGTTATGTGATGTTCAAGTCCAATAAACTTAATTTACCAGTCCTAAAAACAGTAACTCTCATGTTTATTGTCAGGCCACTGAACCTTTTATAAAGCTTACAGTAACCAAACAAAATTTACAAGGAGGATGAATTTCAAAAGCTCTTTTAAAGTTGCACATTTTTTAAAGAAGGCAGAATGTGAAAGAACTCCACTTCTCAGCAGTCTCTGCCAGCAGATCTTCACCCTGAATTGGATACATGCACTATTTTAATTCTGTTACAACTTGGGCATAAGTATCCCAGTTTACTCCACAATAAAAAGAAAGTTGATTTTAAAAGTATAACAAAGGCAAAGTGAATACATATCCTCAAACCTAATATCACAGTTTAGATGAGCAAATGTCAATGCACCGTTTGCGCATTCTGAGCTGCAATGCAGGAAGCAGGGCCCCAGTTGTAGCAGAATTAGAGTAGTGCAGGTACCTGCTTCAGGGTGACGGTCTGCAGGGACAGACTACTGGGAAATAGAGTTCTTCCACATACTGCTTTCCTTGACTTTACCTCCATATTCAAGAAAGTTGTAGTTGCCAACAGAAACACTTCAAATTAGCTATGATGCAGAAGGTGTTAGAGGTTCAATGATGAAGCCAAACAAGAGCCTTCTGTATCTTGATTATAGCACAATTAATGATAAAAGCAGGAGCAGTCATTACTTTAGCATAAAACACAAGTTGAGGATGTGACATTGTAAATTACCTTTACATTTATTTATTTAGCAATTTGTTAAGTGGGAAAGAGGGCTGATCCACACATCGATTTTGGCCATGACTCAGACTCCAGTGGGGCATATATAGTTACAACACAGAGGATTATGACTGGGTCTCCAATCATAATTACATTTTCATGCATGGAGTATTATGATGAAAAATCTTATAAATCACCTTAATGATATCAGAAAGGTACTCAACAAGCCTGTTATTTACCAATAAGCCCTGTTAAGATTGTGTCTCACTCTAGGGATTGACAGCAGATAGTGCAGTCTGGAAAACAATAATGACACAGGCTAAAAAAATGCTTTAAAGTCTGTTAGATGCTTTATTTTGCCACACTTATAAGCAGAAATAGTGGCAGAATGAAGTATTTAATAGCTTTTATGTTGTTTGTTCTTCAGAATGACACTTTTCTTCTGTCTGCTAACTGTCTAGGCATGTTAAAGAATTTTACAAGCTTTCAAAAGTTATGAAAACAATAAAACAATTATTGTACTTACATTGTATTTTTTCTTTTCCCATAACTGAGCAGGAAAAGCTACATTCACTAAAAAATATACTGACTGGGTCACACCAGTCATAACACTTATACTATGAGTTCTTGACTTGGATGTCAACATTTGCATCTCAAGTTTTACTCTTAAAATGAATTTCTTGGCATTCCTGTTTCAAATATATACATTGGTTATGATCAGGGGCAGAGTCATAGACCTGCATGTTATGTGTCAGAGAGTGAAATATGACATCCATGCCAAGAACCCTCAACAAGCAGAATTATGATCAGGGAGACACAATCATAATACTTTGCAGTGCGTGGAGCTTTATCTCATCCCATTTACTATAACAATTATAAAACAAATACTGAGACACTAACCCACAGATTCAGCAAGCAGCCATGCAGGAATAAGCTATTTCTGCACGGCAGGGATCGTTCCTGTTCAGCACAGCAGCACACCATGCATATGTATGAAGGCGCGCTGCTGTGCTGTAAAATGGACACGGTTCCATGTATGAGCACAGGGGGTGTGTCTGAGAGCAGAGCTCTCACAATATACATGCCCCCTGCACTCCAGAATTGCCTTTTGGCAATTTAAAATGAGTGAGAATGCTCATAACACCCCCAATCTGTCAGGATAACAAATCTGGTCAAAGCGATAAGGGACAATTGTCCCTACAAAGACAAATGTTGTTAGAATAACACATTTAGCATAAGCACATAGGCACATAGCACACGCCTCCCAACCCGCCAGAGTAAGGAATGTGGACAAAGTGAAAAGGGAAAATCATCCCACAAAGCAGAAAGATGATAGAATAACAGGTTCAGCATTAGCATGGATATTCTGAAGGGTACAAATAAAATAATGCAACAAATATTTTTTTTTTAAAACATGCAATAAAGTTTAAGTGTAGCTGTGTGAGTGTGCCCATTGCTTAGCTATGCTTAGTCCAGCTTTAAACACCACAAGAACTTAAATAGCAAGAGATCCAGCATAAGCAGTATTGCAATAGTGTAATTAGAGTGTATGCTTTGCAAACAGCCATTCCAAGTTCGATCCCCACTGTAACCAATTTGCATTTTACATGTGAAAGCAGTACATAAACATTTTTTTTTAATAATTAGCTACTAAATAACATATATTTGTTAACCAGAGTACTGTAGTAGGTCCAGATGTGAGATGCCAGTTTAATAAAGTTGTGAAACCCCCATATAAACACAACAATATAGTCACACATGAATAAATGTAATGAAAGCACATTGAGGGATGTCAGGGACAGTAAACAAATTTATAATATGTAATGAATGATCACTCAATCCCATACAGCAGATAGTCTATAAAATAAAAAATAAGCAATGCTAAGCATTGCACAGCTCTGCTTATCAGGTGTAAGTATTGTGTAAATATGACTGCTAAGCAATGAGTATCCCAGCTAAGTGGATTTGCCCATTGTAAGCAGTGCTGATCCTGCCCCTTTAAGCACTGCCAACCTTAGCTAAGCAGGTTTGCCTTTAGTTTAGCTTAGGTCAACATATTCAAAACCATCCAATCATGGCAAAGGGCAGGAAATTGGCCGTATTTAAACCCCACAGGTGGTAATACAGCTCATAACTGGTTGTAGCTTCCCACTGTAGGCAGTATGGCAGCAGTTGGTGAGAGCACGTGCTTCTGGGTGTAGTGCTGGGGCATACAGGAGTCCAAGGTCATGGTAGGACACCTGGTACAAAACCATGATGAGAGACTGCTGCAGGGCCAGTACCAGGACTCCCAATATAAAGCGGAAGCCTGGGGCCATCATGCCTGTGATCTCACCAGTGCAACTGGTATCCCTCGGACTGGTGAGCAGGTCTGGCACCACTATGCCGACTTGAAGCGGAGAAAGAGAGAGGTCTTGGAAGAGTGGCACCAAGAAGCAAGGCAGAGGGGTGATGTCCCAGCGGTGTGCAAATAGTCATACCAATAACTGTTTACTAATGTTCAGCCTGTGCATGTGATGGATAGGTATGCCTAAATATTTCTCTATTTCCCTTACAGCTGCAGCTGAGCGGGCTGTGAATCAGGAAGCCTAAGCTAGTAGGTTGCAAAAGGCTGTGTCATGAGGCTGGTGAGTAACAATCCTGCTTGT